>NC_048298.1:114519788-114693846 GCF_013100865.1 Trachemys scripta elegans
GGGGAGCTGGGACCCCCCCCTCCCCACCGCTCTCCCCTGCGGAGGCAGGAGGCAGAAGCTTGGTCCTGCGGCAGCCAAGCTTCCCCCTCCCCTGCTTCTTCCCCCAGCGTGGCGCTTTCCAGCCCCTCCGCCCCTCTCACCGGGCAGGCAGCGTGCCACTCAAAATCGGCTCGCGTGCCGTAGGTTGCCGACCCCTGAGCTAGATATAAATTACCAGCCTTTGGGAGCAAAGAGAAGTCAAGGAAGAATTGTGACTTGAAGTATTTTGGAGCCACAATGCTTCTTAGGGCTGTTCCGAGTTTGGTTCAGCTTATGGGCCATCCAGTATTCAGGGCTGTGCCTAGAATCACAACTAGCCCTTAGATAAGAAACCCAGGTGGATGCTTGGAGCCCAACTATACCAAGCAATCTCTCACTGCTGAGGCAACTCGGTATATCTACACAGTAAAGAAAAACCCATGGCTGGTCCATGCCAGCTGACTCCGGCTCATGGGGCTCAGGCTGCGGGGCTGTTTCATTGCACTGTAGACTTCCTGGCTCAGGCTGGAGTCCAGACTCTAGGAGCTAGGGTGACAACCTTCTTCAAAAAGGAAATGTAGGACACATGCAGGAGCCCCGCCCTCCACTGTGGCCCTGACCCTCCTGTTCCCCCTTCTTTACATTGAAAAGATTTATTATTTTATTTACATGACACTTCCAAATAACCACATGACTAGACTGTCACTAGTACAATATCTTACCTGTCAAAATGTGCAGCCTAGCAAAAATTCATTTGAGAACCACTGCCATAAGAGCGAGATGCGCCTTGCAGCGTTCTCTTGAATCTGAACAAATTATAGCTGTGCCGGACCAAGGGGAGGAAGAGTAAATTCCAAAGTAGAGGATCCTTCACAAAAAATGCTCTACAACTAGCTCCCCCTTGCAATCCCAGGAGGTCTTAGCTGGAGAGCTCTGCTGATCACAGTTGTGGTGAGGATGTATGGGGAGAGAAACAATGTCCTGTGTAGCCAGGTCCCAACCATCTCGAACTTTATAGGTTAAAACTCTAAAACTCCCGTAAATCAATTGCCAACTAGGACAGACTCCAGAGCTGTCCAAGTAATAGTCTCAATGCACAAAGCACCGCTTAATAAATGGACAACAGAATTTTGTACTAACGTCAGCTTCCAAATGGCCGCTCAGTGCAGTCCCATGCAGAGCGTCTTGCAGTAACATAGGTGACAGAGACGTGGGTAACTAGTAAGGGCTGTGTCTGAAAGAAAAAAACCATATACCTACTATAGCCCTAAAGCCCTACTGTGAATATAGCCTAACAAAATGCATTTAAAAGGCATGAAACAAGCAGTATCACATACCCTACTGCAGCATTTAAGTAGTAGTGTCTTGTTAATATCGCTCACCCTAGTCTTCCTTAACAGTTTTCCAGCCATATTGCATGCACTGATCCCTGGTGATTTATTGCAGTATCCTGTGTACATTAAACATTGCTTCATTTCACAGGGAGGTAAGCAGTTGCAGAAGGACACATAGATAAACATCATGAATTATTTGACTCTTTTTTGTAAATATGGTACCATTATATTCAGAGCTGGGAAGTGAAGAAATTATTTTTAAACTGGCTCACAGGCAGACTGGTTGACGTTGTACAGTACATGTAATATTAACCAACTTGACCCTGCCTTAATAACTCCATTCTCCAGCCAGAGGAAAGGAGCACACAGTTTCTTAAAGGTGGGCGTCTTAGAGGAGCTTATTGTTCATGCTGTGCTCTGATATCTAATTTAATGTCACAGGGGAGCAGTAATGGAGTTTGCATCCCAGCTGACCGATCATTGCACAGGAATCAGACTGCCAGTTTCAAGGAATCTCAAAGGGAAGGAAGTTGCTTAGAGAAAAACAAAAATATGGTTTGGGAGGAAATTAATCTCTTTAGCTCAGTGGGCAAATTTGAACTCTGGTGCAACTCCAACTGATGTCAGTGGAGTTGTTCGGGAGATGAATTTGCTGAGTGAGTTATCAGAGCTCAGAGCTGTAGTAAGGGAGTTGAGAGGAGATGAATTCTTAAATGGATAACAAAACACCATTCTTTATATCCAAGGCAAGTTGATAGTTTTTTTTTTAATTTAAGACCTTTAAAAGATGTATGAAGGTGTCTCCTCTGCAGCCTAATCCTGTGTCAAGATTTTGTGCTAGATTCAACCCCACTGGTGCAGGAAGTATTCGTGGTTGCCAACAGGAGAAGCTGCAACATATGGAAAATGTGTTGCTAAATACTTTGAACTGTTTTTAAACTCTCAGCCAGTACATATATTCTTATAAACCTGTAGTGCTTTATTGGGGGGGGGGAATAAATAATAATTTAATGAGTTATTTCATTATTATAATATACCGAATTCTGCTGCAACAGTTCATTGTACCTCTTTCATAATTTTTTTCTGTGTACAACTATTAGATGCAGAGCAGTTATTTTTTATTTATTATAAATAAATTCCTAAGTGAAGTCAGGGAGCCCTGTTATGCTAGGCACTGCGCACACACACAGTAAGAGATAAGGACTCTGCCCCAAACAGCTTATAGTCTAAATAGCCAAGACAAGGGAAAGAGGGGCACAGAGATGCGATGTGATTTTTTTTTTTTTTTTTTACCAGCAAGGTCATAGAGTAGGTCCGTGGCAGAGCCAGGAACAGAAGCCACTTCTCCAGACTCCCTGTCCACTGGACCACACTGACTTTCAAACCTATCAATGCTATTGTACTGTTTTGAAGCAACATTGCACAATAGAACTAAAGATTTCACCCACAAGGAAGCGCAAACAGGCAGTAGAAATTTTTCTCCTCCTATAAACATGATTTATAATGTCCTTGGAAAGATCCCTTCTGTGTAACTGACAAGGACTTTGGAACAAGTGAAGTATAGAAGCTTCTGATTAATCTGTCCCAGGCTTTACACAAGAGCGGGTGCATGCTGGAACAGGTCAATTAGGGAGCTTGTTAGTTTTGTGTAGACATCCAGCTTAAAGTGATGTTTTTATTTGATAAAGCTGCTAGTTGTTCACCTTAATACTGAATCCTAGTGTATTGATTCAGAGCTCCTAGTAACCTGGAAAAACAATATCTGAGGCTTCAGAGGTTCCTTTTATAGGCTACCCTAGTGATAAAGGTTGAGATTAGTTAGATTAGGTTGAGGGTAGAGAGACTCGAGACAACTCTCATTAACGTCAATAGGAGTTGCGTTGTTAAATCCCCTGGCTGGCTTTGAAAATCTTACCAAAATGCTAAGTATCAGAGGGGTAGCCGTGTTTGTCTGAATCTGTAAAAAGCAACAGAGGGTCCCGTGGCACCTTTAAGACTAACAATACTTCTGTTAGTCTTAAAGGTGCCACAGGACCCTCTGTTACCAAAATGCTGTCTCTTATCCTCACACAGTAAAACCAGTTAATATATTCCTTGTATAACAGGCCCCTCTGAATCCCTGAAAATAGCCTTATGGTGAAGCAGAATATGTATATTTTTTAATAGTATTCAGTATCCTTACATGCTGGCTCAGATGGCCGATAATGTATCTTTCCTCCCAGTACATGGAGATAGGAAGGCAGAGAACTTTTGTTGTCTACTTCTATATAATAGGTTTGCTGGCTGCCAGGCTCCAGTTCTTCCTATGTCCAGCTGGCGGCTGTTCTCATGCTGGCTGGGATGCTTTTTTTTTTTTTTTCTTTTCTTTTTCACCTTCATTCTGACATGACTTTAATTTTCTTTCTGGATCTCTTCTTCTGGAGGAAGTGTTTGGGAAACCAGCTCTGCTAGTCACTGGTCTTTACTTCTTACCTGCCCTATTCACCCTGTTTTGGCCCAGCTCCCGCACTGGCCACTTGGCTATTGTCTAAAACCAATGCTGTGTATTTGCATGCATTTCTGGCCAAATTCTACCACCCTTACTTATGTTAAGTCATTGTTGTTGTGTGTTATAGTAGCACCTTGAATGTCCCAACAGAAGCTTGGTATTGTACAATCATATAGTGAGAAATACAGCCCCTGCCTCAGACAGCTTACTCTCTAAATAGGCAAGACAGACAAAAAGCAGAGGCTCAGAGAGGTGAAGTGACTAGCCCCAGGCCACCCAGGAGATCAGTGCCAGGAATAGCGCCATAGTCTCCTGGGTCCCAGTTTAGTGCCCTATCTAATACATTTAAATATGACTCTTACTCTTGCTTGTAGTTCTATTGAAATCAATGAGACTGTTAAAAATATAGCACTACTGGCAAAAACTAGCCCTTGTTTTATTCCAGTTCTAAGAGAATACAGATTTATGTTGTACATTTTAACATCTCCTTATCTATGGAAGTTTCTTCCCACTGTGGAAGCCTTTCTGAAGAGAAGGCCTAATTGCGCCTTTATGAAAGAGATATGAAAAAGTCCAGTATGTAATGTTGTTATGCCTCAGTCTTGGTCAGAGGGACTTGCCCCTTAGGGGAAATCTGAGAATTTCCTAGTGTTTGTCTAATTGCCAAGAAATGTATTAGGTTCATGTTTCTTCACATAAATGCCTCAAGGATGCTCCTAATACAGAACATCTTAGCATACAGTCCAGTTAGAAATGTTTTGAGATTTATTTTTTTCCAAGGTTATAGTAATTTCTCTGTTTGTTTAAGATTTTCAAAGTCCTTAGAAAAATAAATGACAGCAGTGAGAGACTAGTTAGCTAAAGTATAAAAACATGGATGGAGACCTAGTTCCTTCTGAATAAGTAGTTCATGTACTCAGCATATTCGCACAGTTACAATCCATTCTGAAGGCAGAACACTGCCACCTGGTGTCTACTAAGACAGGTCAGAAAACAAAAATCATGAATAGTATGCTATTTTAAAGGTTTCTACTTTGATCTATCCATATTCTTAGAGTATCCATCACTGTGATTTCTGAGGCCCTGAATCAAAAAATCCTTAAGAACATTCCAAACATTAAGCACCTAAATAGACCTACTGACTTCAGTGGAACTGCTGACATGTTTAAATTCAGACATATACTTAGGTACCTGTGCTCTAATTTAACACCTCCAATCAGAAAAGTGACTCTCTCTATTATGGCATTGTGGGTTTCCTTGTTTATTCTCTCTGTGATTCCATGTCAAATTTATTTAGTTGAAAAACAAAAATATAATTTTTCTAACTGCTACCACTGCAAACACAACCTCTGATCTTCCCTCTCATTTCATTATCACCAGTAACAAAGATACTGCAGTTGGAACTTCATTGATAACATTGGTCTACAATTTTTGAGAAGTCGTCTGCTTCAGAGATAAAATGTGCTATTTATTATGTATTTTGATGTGCTGAATTCAAATATGACAATTAAAACAACTGATTGGGTACTGTTTCGAAGATATTTAAGGCCTTGTCTACACTACGAGAGTAGTTCGATTTTACTTAAATCGAATATTTGGAATCGATATTGCAAAGTCGAACGTGTGTGTCCACACTAAGGACAGTAATTCGACTTTGTGAGTCCACACTAACGGGGAAAGCGTCGACATTGGAAGCGGTGCACTGTGGGCAGCTATCCCACAGTTCCCGCAGTCCCCGCTGCCCATTGGAATTCTGGGTCGAGCCACCAATGCCTTCTGGGTAAAAAAATGTGTCGAGGGTGCTTTTGGGTAACTGTCGTCATCCATCCATCACTCACTCCCGCCCTCCCTCCCTCCCTGAAAGCGCCGGCGGGAAATCATTTCGCGCACTTTTCAAGTCATTGACAGCGCGGACGCCACAGCACTGTGAGCATGGAGCCCGCTGCAACCATCGCTGCAGTTGTGGCCGCTCTCAACGCCTCGCAGCTTATCATACAGGTTGCCCTGAGGCAGATGCAGAAAAGTCAGGCGAGGAGGCTACGTCAACGCGGTGATGGCCTGAAGTGTGAGAGTAGCACAGACCTCTCAGAAAGCAGGGGACCCAGCGCCGAGGACATCACGGTGGCAATGGGTCATGTTGATGCCGTGGAACGGCGATTCTGGGCACGGGAAACAAGCACTGAGTGGTGGGACCGCATAGTGCTGCAGGTCTGGGATGAATCACAGTGGCTGCGAAACTTCCGCATGCGGAAGGGAACTTTCCTTGAACTTTGTGAGTTGCTGTCCCCTGCCCTGAAGCGCAATGACACCCGGATGCGACCAGCCCTGACTGTCCATAAGCGAGTGGCCATAGCCCTCTGGAAGCTTGCAACGCCTGACAGCTACCGGTCAGTCGCGAGCCAGTTTGGGGTGGGCAAATCTACCGTGGGGGTTGTTGTGATGCAAGTAGCCAAGGCAATCGTTGATGTACTGCTGCCAAAGGTAGTGACCCTGGGAAACGTGGAGGCGATCATAGATGGCTTCGCAGCGATGGGATTCCCAAACTGCGGTGGGGCCATAGATGGAACTCACATCCCTATCCTGGCACCGGACCACCAGGCCAGCCAGTACATTAACAGAAAGGGCTACTTTTCCATGGTGCTGCAAGCACTGGTGGACCACAGGGGACGTTTTACCAACATCTACGTGGGATGGCCGGGCAAGGTTCATGACGCTCGTGTTTTCAGGAACTCTGGTCTGTTTAGACGGCTGCAGCAAGGTATTTACTTCCCGGACCACAAAATAACTGTTGGGGATGTGCAGATGCCTATAGTCATCCTCGGGGACCCAGCCTACCCGCTAATGCCCTGGCTCATGAAGCCCTATACAGGTGCCCTGGACACTGAAAAAGAACTCTTCAACTACCGGCTGAGCAAGTGCAGAATGGTGGTGGAGTGTGCTTTTGGACGTCTCAAGGGGAGATGGAGAAGCTTGATGACTCGCTGTGATCTCAGCGAAACCAATATCCCCATTGTTATAGCAGCTTGCTGTGTGCTCCACAATCTCTGTGAGAGCAAGGGGGAGACCTTTATGGCGGGGTGGGAGGTTGAGGAAATTAGCCTGGCTGCTGATTACTCACAGCCAGACAGCCGGGCGATTAGAAGAGACCAGCGGGAAGCGCTGTGCATCCGGGAGGCTTTGAAAGCAAAGTTCCTGAGTGAGCAGGGTAACCTGTGACTTTCTAATTTTGTGTACAGAGAAGCCTTCACCCCACTTCCAACACACGTTTCAAAATAAAAATAGTTCTACTTTGTTAAAGCACACCGTTTTCTGTAATACTGTTTTCGCGGGAATTTTTTAAAACTGGGACGCAGACTGTGGTGCGGAGCGGGTGTAGTGTAGTCGCGCGAATGCAGCTTCTAAACTGAAGGACTGACAGGCTCCGGTGCGGTGGGATGGTTCTTTCAACGGAGCCTGTCACCCCTCCTGATAGGGACTGTGTGTATGGGGGTACTATGTGACTTTGTGGCGGGGGGGGACGCTTACAGATCCCCTGCTGTGTGGCTCTGTGATCCTGCCTAAGGACCGCCGCTTCAGATCTCTAACTGCCCTCCCGTGCCACAAAGTCACAGAGCAACCCACCTCCCACCACATAACATGAAAAGAACCTCCCAGACTAACCAGGGTAAGTAGTCACTGCATCACTGCACTATGTATGTGCCCTGCTGCTGTGCCTGCCCCCGACTATGTACCCTGCCAAAGGTGACTGTCCTGTCCAATTACCAACCCCCTTTCCCCCCCTCCTCCAAAAGAACATGATGGAAACAGTAGTTAACAGAAACATATTTTTTATTAACAACTACACAGGGGACTGGGAAGTGAAACTTGGACGGGGGCTTGTGTCAGGCGGGAAGGAAAGAACTTGTCAAACTTTGGGGACTGAGAGCCTTCTGCTGCTCGAGCTCTCTGCAGGGGTGCAGTGAGAGTTAGCAGGGACTCTGCCGCCTCTCCTTCTGTGCACTTTGGGTGAAGGGAGTATGGGACTTGGTGGCGGGGGAGGGCGGTTAGAGATGGACTGCAGCGGGGCTCTGTCCTCCTGCCTCCGTTCCTGCAGAACATCCACAAGGCGCCGGAGCGTGTCCGTTTGCTCCCTCAGTAGTCCAAGCAGGGTTTGAGTCGCCTGCTGGTCTTCCTGACGCCACCTCTCCTCCCGATCCATGTTGGCTTGGTGCATTTGGGACAAGTTCTCCCGCCACTGGGTCTGCTGTGCTGCCTGTGCTCTGGAGCAGGCTATAAGCTCGGAGAACATGTCCTCCCGTGTCCTCTTCTTCTTATGCCTAATCCTCCCTAGCCTCTGGGAGTGTGATGACAGGCTAGGTTGTGAGACAGTCGCAGATGGGGCTGTGGGAATGGGAAAAAGGGAGTGAATTCCTCAGAAACATAAATGTAGTTGTGAACAAAGAACATAGTCTTTCTCTGTGAACAGGACCATGCACAGCACCTATCACATGCGCACTCAGCACAAGGTCGAATTCTCGGCCTTCGCATTCACTGTCTGTGGTTTTGCAGAGCACTTTTGAGAACCCTGTCAGGACAACGGAATTTCTGTTGCAGGCAGACATGGTAAGCCGTAGATTCGTGGCAGCTTAAAACTTTAATATTAGCAATGGCCTCATTTCACATTGAAATCAATGTCGGTCCCTGCTGCCAGCAATCCGGCAAGCAGGAAGTTTGCTCCTGTCCCACACCCTCGCGGCTGTCCCCGGGAACGATCCCTTTCGGCTGACCCTTTCCCGCCTCCACCGCGTGGCTGCAAACCAGCCAACACTAATAACATTCCCCTACCTCATTCAAAGCAGGTCTTCATGAGCGACATCACCCTCATGAGGATCTCTGAGAGCGACAGACAGAGAATGCTCCGGGAAAGCCTCCAAAGACCAGGGCCGTATGCCGCCATGCTGTGCCAAGCAATGATTCCGGAGTACTTGCTAGTCTCGTGGCGCGGCAACGTGTCCTACTACGGAGGACCCAATAAGGCCGCTCTCCCCAAGAACCTAATGCAGCGGATTTCAAATTACCTGCAGGAGAGCTTCCTTGAGATGTCCCAGGAGGATTTCTGCTCCATCCCCGGACATATAGACCGCATCTTACTGTAGCTGCAGTAGCAGGGACTACACAGTAGAGCGGCTTGGGCAGGACAATCATGCAAAACCGGACATTGCTAGATTTTTTTGAAATACTTGCACTGCCCATGACTGAACCGTTAAGTTATTCAAAGTAATCATGAGAAACCCATTTTTTACATTGTTAATAATCATGTTCTGTTACAAATAAATGTTTAGATGTTTACAACACTTACTGGATGATCCTTCACCAGATTCTGTGTCCGGGGTAACGGCTGGGGAGGGTTGGTAGGGGATCTCTGTAAGGGTGATGAAGAGATCCTGGCTGTCGGGGAAATCAGCGTTGTGAGCGCTGTCGACTGCCTCGTCCTCCTCATCTCCTTCCTCATCTTCCCCGTCCGCTAACATGTCCGAGGATCCGGCCGTGGACACTATCCCATCCTCAGAGTCCACAGTCAGTGGTGGGGTAGTGGTGGCGGCCGCACCGAGGATGGAATGCAGTGCCTCGTAGAAACGGGATGTCTGGGGATGGGATCCGGAGCGTCCGTTTGCCTCTTTGGTCTTCTGGTAGCCTTGCCTCAGCTCCTTGATTTTCACGCGGCACTGCGTTACATCCCGGCTGTATCCTCTCTCTGCCATGTCTTTAGAGATCTTCTCATAGATCTTTGCATTCCGTCTTTTGGATCGCAGCTCGGAAAGCACGGACTCATCGCCCCACACAGCGATGAGATCCAAGACTTCCCGATCAGTCCATGCTGGGGCCCTCTTTCTATTCTGAGCTTGCACTGCCATCAGTGCTGGAGAGCTCTGCATCGTTGCCAGTGCTGCTGAGCTCGCCACGATGTCCAGACAGGAAATGAGATTCAAACTGGCCAGACAGGAAAAGGAATTCAAATTCAAATTTTCCCGGGGCTTTTCCTGTGTGGCTGGTCAGAGCATCCGAGCTCGTACTGCTGTCCAGAGCGTCAACAGAGTGGTGCACTGTGGGATAGCTCCCGGAGCTATTAACGTCGATTTCCATCCACACCTAGCCTAATTCGACATGGCCATGTCGAATTTAGCGCTACTCCCCTCGTCGGGGAGGAGTACAGAAGTCGAATTAAAGAGACCTCTATGTCGAACTAAATACCTTCGCGGTGTGGACGGGTGCAGGGTTAATTCGATGTAACGGCGCTAACTTCGACATAAACGCCTAGTGTAGACCAGGCCTAAGTTTTTACATTTTATGTCTATGTATATTGTGTAGATAGAGTTTTAATCATAAATTGTAAACCTAGGTCTTTTCATGTGTTTATGGTTGCTTTACATGATAATATTTCACCTGTCCTGTTTATGTAACACTTTAAAAATCAGCAAAAGGGTTATATAAATAAAATTTATTATGAAACAAAAGGCAAAAAACTATTCTGTACATAGTTTAGTCCTAGTCAGTGTCTACTCGGTGCTTCTTGGCTTGTCTCTTGTATTCATTAAATGGAGCATCTCTTGTCACTGTCCAGCAATAGTCTGCAAGCATTGATGGGCTCTATTTGCCCTGATAGCGTTTCTCCATTGTTGCAATGTCCTGGTGAAATCGCTCGCCGTGCTCGTCGCTCACTGCTCCGCAGTTCGGTGGAAAAAAATCTAGATGAGAGTGCAAAAAATGTATCTTTAGTGACATGTTGCAACCAAGGCTTTTGTATGCCTTGAGGAGGTTTTCCACCAACAACCTGTAGTTGTCCTCCTTGTTGTTTCCAAGAAAATTTATTGCCACTAACTGGAAAGCTTTCCATGCCGTCTTTTCCTTGCCACACAGTGCATGGTCAAATGCATCATCTCGAAGAAGTTCACGAATCTGAGGACCAACGAAGACACCTTCCTTTACCTTAGCTTCACTTAACCTTGGAAATTTTCCATGGAGGCACTTGAAAGCTGCTTGTGTTTTGTCAATGGCCTTGACAAAGTTCTTCATCAGACCCAGCTTATTTGTAAGGGTGGTAACAAAATCTTCTTTGATTCAACAAGTGATGGATGCTGAACACTTTTCCTCCCAGGCTCCAATGACTGTCGGAGTAGCCAATCTTTCTTGATGTAGTGGGAATCTCTTGCACGACTATCCCATTCACAGAGAAAACAGCAGTACTTTGTGTATCCAGTCTGCAGACCAAGCAAGAGAGCAACAACCTTCAAATCGCCCCAAAGCTGCCACTGATGTTGGTCATAGTTTATGCACCTCAAAAGTTGTTTCCTGTTGTCATAGGTTTCCTTCATATGGACTGCATGACCAACTGGAATTGATGGCAAAACATTGCCATTATGCAGTAAAACAGCTTTAAGACTCATCTTCGATGAAATAATGAACATTCTCCACTCATCTGGATTGTGAACGATGTTGAGGGCTGCCATCACACCATCGATGTTTTTGCAGGCTACAAGATCACCTTCCATGAAGAAGAATGGGACAAGATCCTTTTGACAGTCACGGAACATGGAAACCCTAACATCACCTGCCAGGAGATTCCACTGCTGTAGTCTGGAGCCCAACAGCTCTGCCTTACTCTTGGGTAGTTCCAAATTCCTGACAAGGTCATTCAGTTCACCTTGTGTTATGAGGTGTGGTTCAGAGGAGGAGGATGGGAGAAAATGTGGGTCCTGTGACATTGATGGTTCAGGACCACAGGTTTCATCCTCTTCCTCTTCTGACTCAAGTGAGAATGATTCTGGTGCATCAGGAACCAGCAGTCCTTCTCCGTGGGGTACTGGGCGTATAGCTGATGGAATGTTTGGATAATGCACAGTCCACTTTTTCTTCTTTGACACACCTTTCCCAACTGGAGGCACCATGCAAAAGTAATAATTGCTGGTATGATCTGTTGGCTCTCTCCAAATCATTGGCACTGCAAAAGGCATAGATTTCCTTTTGCTGTTCAACCACTGGCGAAGATTTGTTGCACAAGTGTTGCAGCATATGTGTGGGGCCCACCTCTTGTCCTGATCTCCTATTTTGCAGCCAAAATAAAGGTGATAGGCTTTCTTAACCATAGTGGTTATACTGCGCTTTTGTTATGCAAAAGTCACTTCACCCCAAACATAGCAGAAGTTATCTGCACTGTTCACACAAGTACGAGGCATCTCTGCTCACTTTGGCTAAACAGAAATGTGTCCCTTTGCAAAATCAAACACTGACAAATAAGAGAGCACGACACTGTATGATTTCTAGAGCTGATAGAGGGCAATTTGTTCAGCAGAGTGATGTAAGCTTCGTTATGATTGTATCATCCATGACTTCTAGGAATAACATGATGCAATTCATCTAATCTATAACGCAATACCAGCTTCAGATTGCATCATTCATTGTTTTGCCTAAAAAGCAAGTACTGTCCAAACCCAGTCATAGATTTATTCATAGATCCAGTCAAAGATGTATTTTAGTCATTTCTGGTTTAAATTGAGATCCCTTCCCTTTATAACTGACTTATCCTCCGCCATTCCCAAGTCAAGGGTCGTATATACTGACCCAGTAGCATATCTTGAAAACTAGAGCCAATCAACAATTTTAAGCATCATTTTCATTCTCAGTGACCCAGAATTAGTAAAGTTTGACTGCATTTATTTCAGAAGCATTTTGGCTGTAGAGCAGTGTAATGTTTGAGCCTGCTCTCAGAAGGTACAGGAAGTGTTACTACACAGTAGGAAATCAGCTACTCGTCATACTTACCTGCAAAAGTGGGCCAGGTTTCAGGTTTGGAGTAATTCCAGGCAAATTTCCCCAGCATCTGCTACTCTCCCAATGGTCCTAGACTATATACTGACTATCAAGAAATCATTACTCTCTCTTAGTTCACTCAAAGTACACCTAGCGACCACATCAGCCTTCCATCGACAAATGGAGGGATACTCATTGTTCTCACACCCAACTACAAAGTGATGCCTCAAGGACATAGTAAACCTTTTAACCTCCCTTAGATACCAGTCAATGAACAATTTAATCAATCAGTTCAGAAAGAGCCCAGAGACCTCAGTTCATTCATGTCTAACCCTCCAGGGTAACATGGCATCCTGTACCTTTGTGACACCTTTTACAAAGCTGTCTTCACTGGCTCCAGATGGTTAAGTGCCAAGCAGATAACAGTATGGACAATTTAGTCACATTGTCCCCCACCACCCAAGTACAGGATTCTCTACCTTGGTGAAAGAACAGGGAGCAGGTGTGTGGAGGAGTCTTCTTCTCATTGTCTCCACCCCAGAAAACACTGATCACAGATGCTCCCTGTTAGGATAAGGCACACATCTGAGCAAACATATAGCACTAGGAATGTGGACTACTTGGGAGTCCAGGATACACACACATCTCCTGGAGCTCAGAGCTGTTTGGGGGGCCTGCAAACGGTTCTTTTCGCTCATACAAACAATCCCAGCACATCCAAGTAGACCTATAGATTTCCAAGGCCAGAAGAAACCACTGTGATCATCTAGTCTGACCTCCTGTATAACACAGGCCAGAGAACTATCCCAAACTAATTCCTAAAGTAAATCTTTTAGAAAAACATCCAATCTTGATTTTAAAATGGTCAGTGATAGAGAATCCAGCACAACCTTTGCTAAATTGTTCCAATGGTTAATTACTCTCACTTTTAAAACGTATGCCTTCTTTCCAGTCTGAATTTATCTAGCTTCAACTTACAACCATTAGATCATGTTATATCTTTCTCTGCTAGATTGAAGAGTTCATAATTAAATATAGGTAATTATAGATTGTAATCAAGTCACCCCTTAACCTTCTGTTTGTTAAGCTAAAAAGATGAGCTCCTTGAGTGTATCACTACAAGGCATGTTTTCTAATCCTTTAGTCATTCTTGATCCAGCGGGACAGGGTGGTGATCATCCTCTCTGTTCCCAGATGGCCCAGACAGTTTTGGTTTCCCAGACTTCTCTAGCTGTCAGCCCATGCATCACTCAGTATCCAGTCCTTCCCAGTTCTCTTGACACAGAACACTGGCAAGATCAGACATCCCAACCCAGAATTCCTCCACCTCATAGCATGGTATTTGGATGGATATCAAATCTAGAACCGACCTGTTTGGTAACTGTTAAGCCATCCTTAACAATAGCAGGAAGGAATCCATCAGAAAGTGCAACTTAGCTAAGTGGAAGAGATTTTATATTTGGGCTCAATATCATTAGATGTCCCCAGAAGAATCGAATATTTCCCACCTTTTTAGACTACCTGCTTGCCTTGAAGACTTCAGAACTTTCCCTCAGCTCTATATGAGTATACTTGGTGGTGATTAGTGTTTGTCACCCTTCAACTGACAACCACTCGATTTTCACCCATCCTGTCACTGAATGTTTCCTAAAAGATCTAGTCAGACACTTCTCTCCCGTAACTAAACCTGCTTCCTCATGGGATCTTAACTTGGTGCTTCTGGTATGAACCAAGTCTCTCTTTGAACCGTTAATGACCTGCTCACTGTCCCATTTATCTATGAAGGTCACCTTTCTAGTGGCCATCACTTTGTCCAGAAGGTAGGAGTCCTAGGAGCCCTTATGGCTGATTCATCACACACAATATTTCCCAAGTATAAGGTTTCATTAAGACTGTACCCAAGATTCACCCCCAAAGTAACCTGAGACTTTCACCTAAATCAAACAGTACACTTATCTGTTTTTTTTTTCCAAAGCCAATGCTACCTTTGAGGATAGGCGACTCCACTCCCTAGACGTATGCCAGGTGTTGGCATTTTACCTACAGAAAACAATATAATTTAGAAAAAGCATCTAGACTGTTAGCTTCTCCCATCTTCCATTCTGTCCAAGGGAGCTATCTCCTCTCAGAGACTTTCTTAGTGGGTTTCAGACTGTATTCTGCTCTGTTAACAGTTAGCAGATACCCTTCTCCACAGGTTATGAGGGCTCACTCTGCCAGGGCCAAGGCTCACTTCAAGAAGTTACACTTCGTTGACATCTGCAAAGTGGGAACATGGGGTTCTGTCCATACCTCCACAAGACATGCCCTAATGCGAGCTTTCACTGCTGATGCATCCTTTGGTTCTTCAGTTATCTATACCACATAGGTCCTCCTTCTCAATTAATACTGCTTGTCAGTCACCCATAGTAGAATACACATAGGAACAGCACTCAAAAAGAAAGACTGGACACTGTACAAAAAGGAAGACTGGTTATTTACCTTTTATAGTAACTGTAGTTCCTTGAGATGTGGTGTCTCTATCTGTACTCCACTTGTCACCCTCTGCTTTGGATCCTTTACTCATGATTCATGGTAGAGAAGGAGAGATGGTTGGTTCACACTGCCCCTCAGTCCGGAGCATGAGAAGAGGAAGAGCGCAGGCATGTATGAACAGAGTGTGCTAGCAGAAATCTTTCGGTCTCAGGCACCTGAAGCACGTGAATACACACAGTGGAATACAGATAGGGCCCACACATCTCGAAGAATTTCAGTTCCTATACAAGGTAAGTAACCTCTCTTTTTGACAACCAACATTAACTTCGTTTTGCCTCTTGGAAATATAGGTTATTATTTATATTAAGGATACATTTATAGATTATAAAGGATTAATAAATGACTAATAGATAAGCATTTTACAAGCCCAAGAAGTAATTGTTATAGGTGGTAATAAGCACATCAGAGGAAAGTATTATAGATGGTTTATAAGTACCTGTTAGACTCTATAACAATCCATAACAATTAATTAACATTTATTGACACAGCTATTAATCATTTGTTTTTTGGAAAAAACAGGGATCGGATAGGTAGAATATTAAGGCAACATTTTTACCAGGTTACTTTTCTGATTACTAATGGCATGTAAATCCACACAAATCAGGAATTCAGAGTTAAATGTGAAATCCTATCTGTAACTCACATGGTTGTACTTAAATACTATAGCTTATATGGTACTCTCTAAAGGTCATACAGTCTTCAGAGACACTTTTTGATGAACATATCCTCCTCTGTTGGAAAGTCCAACACAAACTGATTTCCCGTCCTTTCTCCCAACTCTCAATTAATTATAATCAAGATATGGTATCATAAGACTAAATTAAATTTAATAATTCCCTTTTTCCCTTCATTAAGTTGAAATATTGCCAAATTTAAGATTGGAGCAGGTTATTGTGTCTTGTTATAAAGTTCTGTTAACTAGTGTATTCAAATTTATTATTTATATTATCATAGCCATTGGGAACCCGAGACATGAACCAGATCCTCTTCGTGCTAGACGAACAGTTCTCAACCTGCAGCCCAATTAGCACACAGCTGTGTCCACCAGGCCATGCAGTGAGGTCCAGATTCCTGGCTGCCCGGCATGTTGGGGGCCAGGGTTGCCGGCTGGCCCCGCATGATCCGGGGTCCAGGGCAGCCACCTGGCGTCCTTGCCATCTGGCCCTGTGCGGTGGGGTCCAGCAGGTCAAGGCTGTCTCCCCTCCCCCAGGGTTCTGCTCCTGGCCACACACTCGGGAGGGGTCTCTGGGTGGGAGGCACTGGGCATAGGGGTTTGTGGGGAGGGAGGTTTGGGAGGAGGTGTGCTGTGGTTCTCAACCTGCGGCCCAGGTAATACACATGCGGCCGACAATGATAAATAGGTTGAGAACCACTGTGCTGGACACTGTACAAACACAAAACAAAGACAGTCCCTGCCCCCAAACAGTTTATAATCTAAGTAGTGTGTATATATTGATACATACAATTATTTGTGACTTGAAGAGGTATTTGTTTGCAGGTCATGGGCTTCCCCAGTACTAAATATAGCCTTCAGTGTGCTAAAATGTATCTTAAAATGCAGTCCCATAATGTCCTTTTCCTCTAACTGGTGTGTGAAGCTAAATCTGTGCTATAGTGAGTTTTTATTGCTGGGAACTTAAACAACAAACTTTTTCTATTCCCCTATCAAAGAATATGTAAGCACAAGCAAATATTGTGGCTGTGTGTTTATTTTTGATAAAGGTTATGTATTTGATTTTTCTGTAATATATTGCAGAATGCTTTGTCTTTAATCTGTAGAGCAACCTTTGCCTCCAATAAAAGACAAAGTGAAAACCTCTGTCTAAACGTACATGCAAATTAGGGGCAGCCTTCACACTCCTGGTACATTGCCAATGTATTGCAAAGTCAGAGCATCACTGACAGATACTTCCTGTTCTCCTGACACTGCAAAAGGTTCACTGCCTTAGCACTTTGCTAGGACCCAAAACCGTAATTAAAGGACAAATATTTTAACTGAGCCCTTTCTTCTTTCTTTAAAGACCTGTTCCCTTGGAAACATTCCCATAGATTGCAATAGGAGCAGGATTGGGCTATACATAGAAGATATTATTTTATTTGAATTGAGGTGGTAGCTTGGGAGTTACTTTTTTTAAAAAATTCAAAGTGAAATATTTAAGGTAATCATAGAATATTAGGGTTGGAAGAGACATCAGGAGGTTATTTAGTTCAATCCCCTGCTCAAAGCAGGACCAACCCCAACTAAATCATCCCAGCCAGGGCTTTGTCAAGATAAGCCTTTAAGGACAGAGATTCCACCACCTCCCTAGGTAACCCATTCCAGTGCCTCACCACCCTCCTAGTGAAATAGTGTTTCCTAATATCCAAGTAGTTTAAGTAGATGCAGCCATGTATTGTATGTGAGTGTGCACACCCTGCACACTGGAGCTAGAAAACTTTGCCTAGCAGTACCCATAGAGGCGGCACTCATGCCCTGTGGCCATAGCCCCACACCTGGCCATGTAAGGGTGGCACCATCCTGATCCCCTCAGTTCCTTTTCACTGCTTGTGGCCTAGAGTTGGAGCTCTATGTGGTGCCTGCACCACACACTTTCGTCTCAGTTTCTGATAACTCTTTCTGTAAAAAGTAGTAGTACCACCTTAGGTTTAGTTAAGTATTAGTTTAGTGTAAGCTAGAGTAGTTGGCTATCATGTAGGGGAGCCATCCCCAATAGCACCATCCACACAAAGTGCTTGTTGTGCCTCAGCGAGAAACATATTAAAGACAGGTGCTCCACCTGCAGGTTGTTCACAAAGAGGACCCAGGCGGCATCCGATCTGCTTTGCATCTCAATCTCAGACACTCCACTAGTTTAGGAGTTCTCTGGTGTATGGGATATACCATATCATCCTCCGTTGTGTCCTTGGCACCTTCTGGCCATGTCACGGAGCTGCCGGGTCCATCAGCGCTGCAGCTCGCACTGCCTGAGCTGCAGACTAGATCCAGCACGGAAAGTCCCCTCAATGTTGTGGCATCCTTCAGCACCATCATTTTCTTGGCAGTAGAACCCCTCATCAAGTTCGGTACCAGCCTTAGTGCTGACAACTCCCCCTGTACTGGGTGGAAGTGTGACTCATTCAGTGCTGCTGGTATCGATCCCTACTCCTATCTCAGGATAAGTCGGACTGAGTATTTGTCCCATCAGGGCTGGCTCCCCCATTGTCATTGCAGAACCCCTGGGATTCTTCATGATCCAGGTTGGAGTCATCATTGGCCTCCTCACCAACTAGGCACCAGAGATCACCCTCTGATCACTGCTGAGACAGAGGCTCTTGGCACAAGGCCTGCTAGCCTTATCCATATGCCCAGTGGCCTCCTTGGAATTGGGATGATCCCTGGTTCCAAAGGTCCCTCTTTTCGATCCGCTCCAGCGCAAGATCACCTGTCCCAACAGTAGTTCTCTGTTCCCTCTGGTCCTACAGAGCTCCTTCGACCAGATACTGTGGTATAAGAAAAGGATCCGTTGTTGATGGAGCAGCCAACATCCTCGTCCTCCCTGGATGATTCTGCTAAGCCAGAAGCTTCCTCTCCCTAGATGCCCGAGAACTTTAAGGTGTATCAGGACCTCCTGAGGCATATGAAAGCCACCTTGGGTATCCGTGCAGGATTCCCGCAGGAGAATACATATAAGCTCCTAGATATTCTCCAGCCATCAGCTCCAGGGAGAGTAGCCCATCCAATAAATGATGCTTTCCTGGAGCCCACTACAGTGAAGCATTTGGATAAATGATATTTTGTTCCCACACAAGTTTGAGGGTTTCTATTCCCACCTGGTCCCTAATGCCCTGGTGGTGACTGCAGCAAATGACAGGGCTCGACAGGGAAGATCTAAATCTACACCCAAGAAGAGAGTCCACGAGGATAGCCTTGAGGGGAAAAAAGATTTATACCTCCTCTTCCTTGCAAAGGCACATCACAAAGGTAGGCATTGGGTCTCCAAATATGACTTTGTTAATTTAGTGGCCATGTCTAAGTTCATGAACAAGTTGCCAGAATTCTCCAGGAAAAAGTACAACGCCTTCGTTTCGGAAGGCTATTTGGCGCCAAAACTTTGTTTCAGGCAGCCATGGACATGGCAGATGCCTCGGCCAGGATTACAGCATCAGCTGTAACCATGAGAAAGGCTTCATGGCTTCAGAACTTGGGCATTGCACCTGATGTCCAGCAGCCCACTGAGGATTTACCATTTGATATCTGGGTTTCGTTTTCAGAAAAGACTGATGAAAACTTGCACTCATTTAAAGACTCCTAAGCTACTTTGTTTGCTTTGGTAGTACCTACTCCAGCCATAAGGGGATGCTACCATAGAGGTTAGCAGCCACAACAATACCACTCTCAGCATTTTTTTCAGACAGTCCTCTCTTTCTGAGCAGCATCAGGATTACTCCAGAAAGAGCCACATATCCCAGAGGAGGAGATTGATTACTGAGAAGCGAGTCCAGAGAGCACATCCTCTGTCATGTTCAGTTCATACTATGACAACTTGATCATCTGTGTCTCATCCTAAATGATGGGATGTCAATATAAGTTCTAACTCAGAGTTGAGTTAATTGGGGCCATGACAGACTCTACAAATTTGAGAGCAATTCAGCTCAATTCCAACTGAGCGATTCCAGGCAGTTTGTCGCTTATGTCTGGAGCTGCAGTCCCCAACCTCAACCCCAGCCCATGTATGCTTGAGGTTGCTAGGCCATATGGCTTCATGCACATAGGCTACATCTTTGTCCTTTTCAAATATGGCTGAAGTTGGTCTATCATCCATACCATCATCCCTTGGCCAGACTGGTTTGTCTTCCTCCACCAATCCTGGATTCCTTACAGTGGTGGACAGTTCAGGACAAATGTGCCAGGGCATTCCCTTCACTTAGTCTCTATCGACCAGAACTATTGTCACCGATGCCTCCTTCATAGGTTGGGAAGCACATCTGGAGATACTGAAGGTTCAAGGCCTTTAGTCATAATTGGAAGCTTCTCTATGTATCAGTGTCCTGGAGCTTCATGCCATCTATAGTGACTGTCAACCTTTCAAGTTCACATCAGGGGCTCAGCAATTCTCATACTCCCCAACAATATCACCGCAATGTATTATGTGAACAGGCTGTCTGGCGGGATACTCCAGTGTGCTCTGTCCGTAGGCAATTGGGTTCTGGCAGTTTTGCATCAGTCAGAGCATTTCCTCCCATGGCTGATCATTTTCCTGGGATCCACCCTCAACTAGTGGATCACCTCAGCAGGAATTTCTCCTTGAATCATGAGTGGTCTCTGAAGCCCCGGGTCCTGTGGTCCATCTTTGTAGTTTGGGGCATCTGGACAATCAACCTGTTCACCATAAGAGAAAACAAGAAATGCCAGTAGTTTTGCTCCCAAGGGAGACTCAGTCTGGGCTTCTTCACTGATGCTTTTCACTTGAGCTGGGACTTGGTACTCTTAAATAAATAAATAAATTAATGGAGATATCCTATCTCCTAGAACTGGAAGGAACCTTGAAAGGTCATCGAGTCCAGCCCCCTGCCTTCACTAGCAGGACCAAGTACTGATTTTGCCTCAGATCCCTAAGTGGCCCCCCCAAGGATTGGGCTCACAACCCTGGGTTTAGCAGGCCAATGCTCAAACCACTGAGCTATCCCTCCCCCCTTGTATGCCTTTCCTCCAATTTCAATTATCCCGCAGGTCATTCTCAAGGTGAAATTGGACCATGCCAGGCTCATTCACATTGTTCTAACATGGCCAAGATGATGATGGTTCTCAGGCCTCCGCACATTATTGGTACAACCTCCCATATCCGTTCCTCTTCACCCGACCTCCTGACTCAACATCATGCTCAGGTTTTGCATCCAGCACTTAGACCAATGCATCTTACAGCTGCATGGTTAGATGAGAAAGAAGAATGATGATCAGAGGAAGTCTGGCAGGGCTTGCTTAACAATAGGAAGCCCTCCACCAGGACAGCCTATTTGGTCATATGGAAGTGGTTCTTGGTATGGTGGTTGGTCCGATGAGTGCAAACAACACAGGCTTGTATTCAGGGTATCTTGGAGTACCTGTTACAGCTTCAGTTTTCTGGCCTTGCACTTAGATCATAGAGTCCACCTGGAGGCTATTTCAGCATTTCATCCACTTGTCCATGGGAAGTTGGTGTTTTCAAACCCCATGACAGTAAGGCTCCTGAAAGGAATTGCTCATCTTCATGCGCCGGTTAAAGAACCAGTTCCCTTGTGGGACCTGAATCCTGTTTTAATAGCTCTTATGGGACTTCAGTTCAAGCTTCTGACAACTTCTTCTTTCTCCTTTCTGTGTCAGAAAACTGCCTTCCTTCTGCAAGAAGTGAGTGCGAGTTGCAGGCTTTGATGGCAGAGACTTGTTGCATGCAGTTTTCCAAAGACAATGACCCTGCGACTGCATCCAAAGTTTTATCTAAGGTGTTTTCCCAGTTTCATTTAAACCAAATTATGTATCTACCAGTGTCTTCCCTAAACCACATTAACCCCAGAAGAGCAGCCTCTCCATACTTAGGATGTCAGTTGACATCTACCATTTTATCCTTTCCGTTCCTGACCACATCTGTTTGTTTCATGTGCGGACCAAATGAAGGTTCAAGCAACCTGTTCACAGACATTGTCCGTAACTTCCTGTGCTATGACAGCATACAAAGTAGTCCAGGCTACACCTCCTCAAAGGGTGTGAGCTCATTCCATAAGAGCTTAGGCAACATCAACAGCATTTTTTAAATAACATTCCTATATTGGACATTTGTAGGGTGATCACTGGGTCCTCTCTGCACACTTTTTGCAAACCACTGTGCCTTTACAGCTGCATCCAGATCAGATGCAATCTTTTGGGAAGGCAATCCTGCAGTCTCTCTTTAAATAGAATCTGAGCCCAACCTCCTACAAGTGCAGCTTGCAAGTCACCCAACGTGGAACACCCGGATGCATCTACTCAAAGAAAAAAAAGTTACCTACCTGTAATTGTTGTTCTTTGTGATGTGCTGCTGATGTGTGTTCCACAACCCGCACTCTGTCCTCTTTTCATCAGTCTCCACTTCTGATATTTGGTGCAAAGGAACTGAGAGGGTCAGGGTGGCGCTGCCCTTATATGGCCAGGGGAGAAGCTATGGCCATAGGGAGTTCCTTAAATCAAAACACCAATACTTCATATTTAAGGCTGTAAGAAAATGGCAGGCCAAAATTTTGTTGAGAAACAGCATCTTTAACACACACTACAACTTTTTAAAGTTGTCACAAGTTTCAATGTTGCTGTGAACCCGAGTGCCAGGTTGCAATGCCACTCTCTGGTTTGGGCCAGCCACCCCTCTGTCATGACCCAGCGGGAGTGGTGGCCAAGAAGGAGGATGGGTCCATGGACCCATACATGGGGCTAGCCCTGCTTGCTGCCCCAGCTCTGTGCCAAGTGTTGCTGCCTGCACTTCACCCCGCTGGTGCTAGTTTTGTCCTTTGCCCAGGTGTAGTTCTACCTCCTCCACAAAGTGCAAGCCAGGCCTGCCGAGCAACAGCAGCTCATGCATGAACCTCAGGATCTTGCCTTCCTCAGCTGCCCGCTGCTCCAGGGCATCTTCTCCAGGAGGCCCCAGTGTGTGGGCTGGGCTGAGACTGGGATTTGTGCCTCACACAGGACACCGAGCTGAGACCAGAGAGCCCTGAGCTGGGGCTGGCTCTAGGGCGCAGGCACTCCAGTCCTTCCATCCTGACGTGGGGTCTAGAGGAATGGGGGAGGGGATACCCAGTCCCTGTTGGAGGATAAAGGACCTTGCTCCCAGCTCGATATCTAGTCGATTACTAAATAAGAGTTTAGGTCCTGCTGTGTGTGTGTTACAACCTTATCCATATGAAAGTAGCTTTAACGCAGTTAGTTGTTTCAACGTTTAAAGAAGGGGTGGATGCTAAAATTGCTTTCAAATCTTGCTATTTAAAATCAGTAACAGCCCTGCCCCCTCCTCCTAGCGAATTTGCACATCTGGTTATTTTTATACATAGCTTCTCTTAATTAGTCATGTGTATTGTAACACATTGTGTAATATTGACCCTAATTGCTGTGTCAATCATTTTTGCACGTGAAGGAACAGAATGCTTTAGTTCTCTAGGCACAGCGCACACACACAAAAGGTACATTATTACTTGTCTTAAAAGTAATAAATGTCACAGCTACAAGTAACTTATTAGCTGTTGCACAATGCTATTTATTTTGTATAAATTCTATGGCCGTACTGGTCTTTGTAGTGGTCTGATAGCACTTGCTCTTGCAGCCTGTGATTCATAGCTGTCACCATCAGTAGAACTTTGGACCCTCTGCTCAAAAAAAGCACAGGATCCTACCATCAATATTGTGCATGCATTCACACACATACCAGTTACTGCAGTAGTCTTAACTAAAATGGCTTTAGTATATTTTTGTGCTAAGAAAAAAAGTGACCTGATTTAAAATTAGAAGATGGAGACTCTGCTTGCTAATTTTCTTCTAAGCACTGGAATTTCAGTGTTACCTCCAGGATTCAGTGATTGGTTCTATTTTATAGACATACCTGAGTAGCAACCTCAATGCTTTTATTCTCCTCCCCAGTTCAAATACACAAATTCAATGGATTTACCACCTATCCATCCACCCGTGCCATATTGCTACATGTGAAGGCCACTGTTTATGCTGCAGATCTCTGTCAGACCGGCACTCGAACCTTTATCAGTAGCAATGGTTAAAGTGTGTGTGGGGAGTGGGGGGCCCAAGAGGTCACAGACCTGACCAAAAATAAATAAAAATCAGGCAGGTTGCTGAGGGGCACAGTTAAAACAGTCTTTTACCAAAGCTGCTACTCCTCCATGATTAGGACAGATATCACACACACACACACACACACACACACACACACACACACTCTTTTCTGACCACTTCAAGCACTGATCAGTAGTACAGCCAACTTACCCAAAGAAATCAGCGAGAACCACAAAATCTAATATATTTTAAATACTCAAATGTGTATTTAAAAATTCAAATACACTACTTTCTTATACCTTCATCTAAGCAGAGAAACACCACCATATGAGAAGAAATCTTCATTTAATTGACTGACAGCATAAATGCATATACCTCTCCTCTGAATGTGTCTGTTTGCTGGTCTCTATGATTATATCATCATTGGTAAATTAGAGGCGCATTTTGGTAAATTTAGATTTGAATCTGGCTTCAGATTTTCCCAAAGCTCAGAAGTGTTTGGTCTTAGCCACGAAATACAGATCTTCAGCCAAATTCCCAATATGATGGGATGGTTGTGATCCAGGACTTCAGTTTGGATTGATCTTTAATTAGAATTCAGAGACAGGCACCATATCACAGTCAGGGCATTGCTTGAGCCCTCATTCATACACGAAAGAAGACTGCTCTGAGCTTAAGGGCCAAAAGTTAAGTACAACGGTTCTAAGAAATGAAGGTTGTTCAGATACATAAAATTAGGGACACAAGTTGAATGAAGGAAATAGATAGTTACTGAGATGAATAATAGATTTTTGGAGGCTTTCACCTCTATTTCATTGTTTGCAGCCTAGCTGGTAGTGACTGAAAATTATCATCTCCTTGCTGATCAGTGACCTACTTGGTCTTAATCCAGTTCCTGGGAACAGCTGTGCACATTACAAAAAAATTACCTTGGCAAGTGAGCATTTGCCTCATCAGTGAAGTCAAGGGCTAAAGGCCTAGAACCTACCCTAACTCCTCTCTCTCATGCAGGGGTGGTCCTTGCAGGTTAAGATTGAGGCATACTGGGAAGTCAGGCCTTTCCTGTCTTCTATGGATATATAGGGGGACTTCAGTCTTTGGGGCCACCAGTATATCACCTTTTGTCTGTGCCAAGTGAACGAAAGAAAAATCTCTTGAACACAATAGAAGACCTGTAGAGCAGGCTGGTAGCTTTTCTCTTGTGCACGAATTAGTGCCTCTGAGCTGATCTTAACTGAAGTGTCTGCATACCTATGATCCAGTAGTGCTCAGAGATTTGTCACATTTTATATGAACGCACTTAAAGTGTATCAAATTGTGAGATGCCGCAAGGTTTAAAATGGTTAAGCAAAATGTAGCCTGAACTGTAGAGAAATCGTAGCTCTCCTGGGCTGATATTGGAAACAGGTCTTGTCAATTTCACTGAGCGAAAACGAATGAAAGAACCAGAAATTACTGTAAAGGAGAATAAGAACTGTACATTGCACAGAGCTGGTCATTAGCAAAAGGCCAATGAGGGACATTTAAAGATGAAAACAAATAGTGTAGCCAGATAGAAGAAACATCTGCAGAAGAATAGGAACTCATCAGTGAGGGTTATGAGGAGCTCACCCAGTGAGGATTATGATGACATGACTGTCAGGGACTAGTGGGGAGAACAGTGTTGTGAGCTGACTGATTTTATTGCAGTAAAACAGTCAAGAATCTCATAAATTTGGGCTTCTAAGTTCATGTGTTGCCCTCCTAGAACATATTTACTGCTGACCTGATTTTTTTTTAGAAGGTCTGTTGCCTACAGAAAACTTGACAACGCTAGGCCACTGATGTACTGAGACTACTGCCTGTAGCATATTGAACAATATTGGCTTATTGTTTCCTTGTATTCCCCCATTGGTCTGTCTGTATCCATCTGATAGCTTATACTTAGACTGTTAGCTCTCTGGGGCAGAAGCAGTCTTTTGGTTCTGTGTTCGTACCGAGCCTAAACACAATGGCACCTTGTTCCATGCTTGGGGCTCCTTGGCACTACAGTAATACAAATGATGATGATGATAGAATTGCTGAGCATCTGCACTTGCCATTAACGTCAGTGAGAGCTGGGGTTGCTCAGCACCTTCTGAAAATCAGGCTATACATGTAATTATTTAAATGGTTTTGCTTTCAAGGAGAGTCTCATGTTACAACCGTAGATGCAAAACTTCTGCAGAAGCAGGCTCTAAGGGTATGTCTAACTGCAATAAAAGACCCATGACACAGTTGTGGCTAACCCAGATCAGCTGACTCAGGCTGGCCAGGCTCAGGCTGTGGGGTTAAAGCTCGTAGTGTAGACATTCAGGCTGGAGCCTTGGCTCTGAGACCCCACAGGGGGGAAGCCCTCTAGACTGAATGTCTACACTTCAATTTTTAGCCCTGCAGCCCAAGCCCTGTGAGACAGTCAAATGACCTGGCTCTGACGCTTGGTGCTGCGGGTTTTTTATTGCAATGTGGACGTACCCTTAGAGCTTTTTCCCACTGAAGTTCATAGGAGTGGTAACTTCAGTGGGAGCAGTATCTTTGCAATTAACATAACATTGACATTCACTTTTTCAGTTTCTGGGGATAAAAACTTCAAACGAGATAAAAACTTCCTTAAAAGTTTACTAAATGAGGCAGTTCATTTTTCAGCTTTTGTTTATAGCAGCCCTCTACAAACTACTTGAAATACATTTGACACTCCTGGTAGTAATTTTTTACTACAAACACAGAAACATTTATTTTATATTAACGCCTGTATTTATTTGGATCATATTGTCTGTGATATTTAATAATGCTGCACTGCTTAAAATTGTAAAACAATTTATAGTGGGGAAAACTGACATGTATATACATTTTTAAATAAATATGAAAATGATTGATTATCATGTCTCCTTAACATCCCACTAACAGTGCAATCTCTAAATAAGCCACTTTTCAAGTTGTATGCTAAATGAGGTGTTGAGTGATTTATAGATTTGTTTTTTTTAAATGATAGCGGTATGTGAATTCTTTGGTTCAATTTGAACTGCATTACCGAGCCTTAAATGTTAGCTTGAAAAATGTAGAAGGATTTGTGTGTGCGTGCACGGGAGGGAGGGAGAATGGTGATTTTTAATGGAATGGTTTTTAAGCTCATAGCGTATGCCTAGCTGCTCTAAATTGGATCTTGATAGAATCAAAACAGCTTACTGTGGTAAACAGTCAGACAATCTGACCAGTAGAGTTGATACCTGGAGCGTATGAGACCACCTGATTGACTAGTAAGCGGCACATCCCCAACCTCATGTGCAGAACTGCATGTTCCTCCTCCTCCTTTTCCCTCTCTTCAAGGATCACAGCTGGTGTTAATGCAATTCAAGTTTCGACTGAAGGCAGTTCTCATTATTTCCTTTGCATCATTTGTAACCATCTGGATGTACACATTAAAGAACTATGATAAGACAGTTGAGGCCAGACTTTTAAATATGGAATTGTATTGATCTTTGTGTATAATTTAAAGCTAAATAGAGCCCCATTTGGAATTTAATTCTTTCCATCTGCCACATTTTAAATAAAAGCAAAATAAAAAACCTTGTACATTTAACTTTACTGATCTTTAATTTTTTGTATAACAAACGCTTTTTATGACTGATTCTTCTGTTCATCCCCTTGTTGTTGAATAGTCACTTAGGCTGGGATTTTCATAACAGCCCAAAGGTATTGGCACCCAAATCCCATTAAGAGTAAATGGGAATTTGGTACCTAACTCCCTTAGCCTCAGTTGAAGGTAGCAGCCATAATTATATGTCAGCATTTCTAATAGTGTTGAGAGGATCTCAAATATAGAGTTCATCTCATGCTGTTTCTTCATCTCAGGAGTTCCTTTCCCTAAATTCTTCTCCCCATGTGTGTCGTCTTCTGGGAGTCACTGTCTTTGTCTAGTGGATTCTCAAGCAAGTCTGCATTGAGAGCACATGAGAAACTGCCTCCCTAGTCTCAGTTCTCGCCCCCAGCAGCTGCTCATCCCCTGCAGGCTTCAGATGAAGCCTGCTCAGTTGTTCTGTGGTGAGGGCACATATGTAAGCCCCTTCGTTGTCAGTTTAAACTGATTTTTACCAAAAAATCTCGGGTTTTACAAAAAGTTGGGTTTTTTTTCTGATTTTCAGCTTACTTTTGTATCCTTCAAATATATAAAAAATAAAGTTGTTTTATTAGGAAAATACAATACAATGCATGAGATATAGGTATTACAATAATATATTAGTCTGTGTGTATATGCAAAGCAGCCTGTTGAAGTAAGGCTATGTATTAGTCTAGAAAATACACACAATAAACAAGCAGGCATGCATACAAACTCTAAAATACTGTGCGCATCTGAACGTACTGATGAATCTCACGCCAACCACATAAACCTTTCAAGCTGTTAGCAGATAACGGTTTAAAGATCCAAAACATTAAAATGGAACGAAAACAAAAATCAGTATCAGAATACCTTTCAGAACACAAGGAAGTATTCAAAAAGTTTTAAAAGAACAAAAACAGGAGAAAAGAATGAAGTTGAGTGTATGTGCTGCAAATGGTATGGCCCAATTATGAAATGTAAATATTTATAGGCTAATAGTTCTAAGTCTACAACAGTAAACTGTTTATTCAAACGAAAAGTTTTATTTGGGGATTAGTGATATATTGTATTCTTAAACTCAGATGTGGCATTGTGTTTTGAGTTCTGTTTTAGTTCTGCAGCAAACCACATTTAATTCCATTCATCAAAGCATTAATCTACTTAACACTTTTCACCTCTGTCCTTCTACCCACCAAAATAAACCCTGATATTTACCTAGAAAAATTATTAATCGTTTTTTCCACCAATTTTCATCTGGTTTTGTGTGGTAGTAATAAACACCAATAAATTCCTGGGAAAAATTAAAGAAAATAAAAACCAAAAACGATGGGTCATACATGAATGCAGTTTAGTTGGCCAAGGGGATGAAGCATGCTCAGTGCAGACAGACTCTTCAGAAAATTTAACTGCCCCCCTCTAATAAACCTCTAATGACCATGTGTGAATTTCAGTTTTTCAGATGCTTATAACTTGGCTAAGTTTGGGTAGATTTTCACAGGGACAGAAAAAGGCCCATCCTAACAATAGAACAATGCCCCTGCCAAACTTAAGTCTCTTCTCCAAAGCATAAAGGCATTAGTGTGCTAAGAAATTCTTAACATGGGCAAAATATATTTTTCTCTAACCTTGTTCTGGGACACAGCTGAACAATTTTTGCTGAAACTTGAAAAATACTACAGCCTAAAGCGTGCACCTGACATGGAAAATTTCAGCCTGACAGTTAGTTTTGAGATAGTTATAAGCAAGTGAAAAGTAGGGTCATATAATAGAAAGTATTAGGCAGCCTTATACAGAGGCATTGTTAACAGTGTCACCTTTGGTATAAATGCAAAAGTAAAAGTGTTCATCACAACTGCACAGTTAAGATTGCTTTAAGTGGTGGTACATTCCATTGATTTTTATAAGAAAAACAAAATATTTCCTTCCAAAACCCATACTACTTTATAAATGGCTCCAGATTCAATATTTGCAAAAGTAGTGATTACTTTGAATAGGTTAAAAGTTACAGCCACTTAAAAATGACCCCATTCTTAAAATTTCCATTGGTTGTACAGTATTTATTTACTTTACATACAACAATAGTTTATTTGTATATTATAGACTTATATAAAGAGACCACCTAAAAACGTTAAAATTTATTACTGGCACGCAAAACCTTAAATTAGAGTGAATAAATGAAGACTCAGCACACCATTTCTGAAAGGTTGCTGACCCCTGGTCTAAGGTTTGATTGTTTTGTGGATTGACAATAGTCATCTCCCTTTTTGGAGGTGTTTTTTGTGGTTCAGTTAGGGTGGGTTTAGTGGTATGATACTCAGAAATGGAATGCCTGATGTTAGTAGTTCTGAGGACGAAGTTTTATTTGCAGTGAGGGGAACCGTTGGTGGTAAGGATACCAAATCTGCTTCTTGGATGAACAAGTCCATTATTGTTCTTGCCCAAGAACATCTTGTAAACCGAATTGGTTGATAAGGGTTTATGGGTGAAGGAAACCTTTGTTCCTATGTTTCCTTAATGTATTTGTTCTACAGATATAATTTTGTATAGTGTTTCCCCATTCATTAAGGAAACCGTCTCAGATTTTTATAGAAAAAATCCTATGGAATTTAATAATATAAAACAAAAAGATAATTTAAAACTTATTCTAAAAACCTACAGAATTTAACAGATACATTTTTCTAACCTTCTTGTAGAATTCTGTAGGAGGGATACAATGCTCTTAAATTCTATACAACTGTGTAAAACAAACAAAAAACACCTATCGAAAGGTAACTTTCCCAGAAGGAAGGTTGGTTTTGTGGCTAAAGCACTGCAAATCAGAGTGAAGTTCCCAGGTCGCCCCACAGACTGCCTAGATTACATTGGACAAGTATCTTTGTCCCCTGTCCTGAAAACACTATGCATTTGCTTATATTTATGCTGTGAGGTAGTTCCATTAATTTCAATTAAAATACTATGTGCATAAAGTTAACATTGTTTACATGATGGTTCCATAATCTGTCTGTGCCTGAATATATCATCTATAAAATGGAATAATACTTACTGTCTCTCTTGCTTTATCTGTCTTTTCTTTTCAGGGCATACACTCTTTCTTACTACATTTATCTACAGGCCTAGTGCAATCAGGCCCAGATCTTGGTTAGGGCCTTCAGGTGCTATTGTACTGTAAATAATAATAGTAATGATGAATGCTGAATTTAAAAAAACTTCCCAGCATATATGCTTATTTTTATACCTCATTCAGTTACGTGAATAAACATCAGCTAGTCAGTTAGCTTGCTTTCACTTTTCTTTCTAGTCAGCTTCACTTTCTAGTTCTCATGCCCATGCACACCATTGCAGTGTTTGAGTTGGAAACATTGCACAAGCATGTTTGTGCATTCAGTCCAACTCTGATTTAAACAAAGTTCAGATCACATAAAAACTTCAAAATTTCAGGGAGGGGATCGAATCCAAGGTTTTGCAACATAGGCTAATAGATCAGCGCTGGCCCAGCAACAGCACGAAAGCAAAATTCACCTTCTAAAATCAGCTTATCTGGCATTTTGCTTAGATGATTACAAGTGTGTTATTTCATGTCTGTGTTTCTAAATTTCCGAACTTTAGGCTTGAGTTGAGTAAAGTGGTTTGGAACAAATCCAGGTGAGTTCATACAGAGGCTATTCATATTATCAGAAAACTATATGCAAAATGTTATGCATTGATAGTGTGTGTTTAATACATTTTCCCTGTTATCTGGCAGTATATATAAAATGGCAGAAATCCAAAAATCATCAGCAATTGTCTGTCTTACATCAATCTTCATTGTTTCATTTTGCCCCATATGTAGTTCGTCAGAAATAAATTTCATGTTTCCTTTTTTAAGGAGGCAATCTATGCTAGGTTACATCATTGAATAATGTTTTTAAATCATACTAACTGTTTACATTTAATATTTTTGTTATAAGTGAAGGACTCTGAAAAGTATAGCATAATACTTCAAAGCTGTGTAGTGTAATTGTTTTATAAAAGGATTTGTTGTGTTTTCTAGCCAAGACATCAATAGTGTTCTCAGGATGCATTTTAATAGATTAAATTCAAACTATTTGTATGAGGATTTATTTTAGCTATAGAAGATATTTGAAGTCAACCTATGACATGTAAACTATTTGTATTCAATGTGCATTGTTACCTCACTGAACCTAATTTATTACGGCAAAATGTCTCCTACATTTCTTTCCTCACTGTATCCTTGTTGAACTGATACTTGGCTATATGTAGTTTTAGATTTTTTTATTTATATAGTTAATTATAAGACTTGCACAATTTAGGCCTTACAATTTTTTTAAAAAGTTTTTTGCAATTGTAATATATAGTGATTGCCATTTTAAAAGTCTGCCTCTGTTCTCAGTTGCTATACAGAGGTATCTCTGGGGGGATCACAAGTACTCCACTTCTAAGGGCATTTCTACATGAACACTTACTGTGCAGCCAGCTAGGTAGCGTGACCAGATGAGAGGAAGAAAATATTGGGACACATGGGGGGGATCCGGCGGAGCAAAAAAAAAACCTGTGCTGCCGGTGGAGCGAAATATCGGGACAAATTGCAGGACGCGGGACAGACACCTAAATATCTGGACGGTCCTGATTTTATCGGGACGTCTGGTCACCCTACAGCTAGGATGTGAATCTACAACACCCTAGTATGCTTCACACTATCTGTGTGGACCCTGCTACTGCACGCTAAAAGTTCCATTGATATACTGTGGTTTGAAAAAGCAGTACGTCAGTGTGCACTAGGGAACTTTTAGTTTGCATCAGCAGGGTCCACGCGGACATTCAGTGTGTGGCATGCTGGAGCAGTATAGATTTACACCCTAACTTGCTGTGCAGCAAGTGTATGTGTAGAGATGCCTTTAAGTATTGTGAAATACTGTGATACATATGCCATATAGAACAGATTATTGACATTTGAATGGTGACAGTCGCTGTGATCTTGTCAGATAACATAAGGTAAGCAGGGTAGAGGCCTAGTTAGAACTTCAATGGGAGATACTGTGCATTTATACATTTCCATAACATGTACGCTGTGTGTGTATATACATGTACACATAACGTTATAAAATTCCAGCAATTACAGGACCATGTTTTCAACTGAAATGTTCATTAATACAAATAGGGGAATGTATACCTGTGTGATGCTTCTCAGGTCACCTTGTTGCCACCTGTCCCCAGCATAAGGGAGTCTTGCCTGAGCCAGCTGGGTGTTAGCTTACTAACCAAACCACCCTGTCAGCTACTCAAGTGCTCTCCTCTGGGGCCTGCAGTTTGATAGTAGATGTACCCCAACCCCTGACTCCCTTCAAAGTATCCCCCTGTGGTGTCTAACCCCTGATCACTGGATACCACTGAAATCCCAGATTCTCTGTTCCCAAATGAACAGTGTACCATGTTTTACCCCATTTAACTTAAATCCCTGCTCCTCTATCACGCACAGATGTTGAATTTCAGTTATGGTAAAACAACAGGAAATGTGTTTAAGAAAGAATAGTGATTCAAATAGAAACAAGTGTGAGTGATAGAAATAAATGGTTTTGTACAAAACAAAATCATCATTCACAAACTAGGGCCTACGTTTATTAATAGTTACCTAGCTAATAAAGTAGATTCTCACGCCAAAATTCAGTCTTCTGTAATGTTTGGTGGCCCCTGTCTTTCATGAAGCACCTCGCTCATCAAGGTACTTCCTCAGTGAATGGATCCCGAGTGTCTTTCTCTGCCCAGAGATATAGTGAATCAGTCTTTTGTCTTTATTCCTGCCCTGGTGATCCCCTCACTCTCATATCATACGTTTTCACTTCCAGTTGGTTTTGTTGATTATAGTTTGTCTTTGATGGTTTTCCATTGACTTTTCTGGGTTGGCACCAAGGCAGACAATGGAGCACTATACATTACGTAGTTGGCTAGCTGGAAAGGGGGGTGACAACTCCCTCCTTCCTGAATAGGCCCTCACCAAGACATATGATTCCTTGGTGATTCACTTTCACTCCAAGACCATAAGGGCATAATTTTGAGTAGAGTTACGTTATTCCTTAAATATTACCGATAGATGCACCTCACAAAGAGTGAGTATTGATAAGTTAGAAGCTTTCAGTAGAGACCTCAGACACTACCATTTATTGATAAATACCATGAAAATAGTGTGTTATGTGCTGTGAGTTTGTCTAGGGAAGTACAAGATAGCCTCTGCACTGGGCTACTGTAGATGATCTGTGCCTAAATTTGACAAGACAGGTTGTGACACAGAAGCCTCTACATTAGTCCAGTGCAAAGGCTACCTTGTATTTCTGTAAATTACGTTGCCTGCTAATGCACTAAAGGCAACCTGGGATTGCCAAGTCACGGGGAAGGCCCGGCCATGGTCTATATGTCAGCTCTATGCCCCTAGAGAACTCTTTTTGCTCAGTTGCTCTTCTCAGGGACCGCAATGCTGGCTTAACGGCCACTCTGCAAAATGTCAGCGTCACAATATAGAATATGGGCTTATACTTTTGTCCTGCTGAAGTCAGACCTGTTTCCTTTATTGAAGTATTAATGTATTTCCTGATCTCTCACTCCGATAAGCAGGTCACTGATTTCAGACTACAGGTTTAATAGGATTTCAAATTCTAAATGGTGCTTTTGGCTGAAAATATGAGACCTACTTTTATTTCCTCTTCTGTAACACTTTGCTTTATATCTTTGATTTTTTTCCTTTTGGCCTGTTTTGCTGGGCTGAGATAAAGATAGACAAATTATTCCTCTCACCCCAAACCCTGCGTTAGAATTTAAAGTTGATGCTTTATTTAGCCGCTGCCAGATTTGTTCATGGTGCAAACCCAGCTCAGGAGATGTGGGCTTGCAGTTCAAGTTTTGCCTTTAATCTTGGAGGAAACAAGCCCCTTGTTGGTTGAGAAGAGGTATGGTATGTAAATGAATGAAACCTTATGTTGAGAACACTAGGAAACCCTTCCATAAACCTGCAGAGGGAACAGTTCCAGAAGTTGCTGTCTCTGGGCACCTGTATGGGTTTGGGATGCTGCAGTTGGTCACTCTGAGTCTGTTTACCACTCGGTCATTGGGTTCTCTTTAGCAGGTGTAGTGCAGGGTGGGTGGTGAAGGTGTCTAGTGGACTAAATGCATTCTGCTATAAGGAAGGAAAGATCAGAACTCTCTGTACCAACCCATTGGGCTCTAGTCCCTTCTCTGAAGAGAGGCAGGGCAAATGAGCAGATTCCTTCTCTTCCTCTCCCTACCCTGCTGGGTTTTAGTCACAAAGGTATGTGCGTGGAGAGTGGGATCATTGTAGATGAGGTAAGAAATGAGTCCTGGGGGATTCTGGTCATTGTAACATGGCTGTATGTGGGCTGGAAGGGTATTGGTGTGAGATCCCTGAACTAGCTGTGGATAAGGGGACTGTAAAAGAAAGAATAAATTGATCCATTAAATTGATGTCAGCCTTTTGTTTCTCATTGGGATTGGATAGCATTTCTGTATACAAAGTAAGTCACCTTCCATGTTTAGTAAGACCTATAGTAGGAAGTGCAGAAGCACAGGTGGTCCTGTGACGCAAGTACAGCACTGGGTGTTAGGAGACTGGAGTTTTACTCCTGGCTGACCACGGAATCACTATGGGACCTTGGCAAAATCACTCTCTCTTTTTGTTCCTCAGTTTGCCTGTGTGTAAAATTCAGACAATTCCTCAGAAGTGTTTATTTCAGTATTGTTTGCAAAGGGTTTTGTGAGCCTGAAGAAGTTCAAAGCATTACCAAGGATTGCTATTGTTTTATGTATTATGAGTTCCATAAATGCTGTAGTGACTGGCGATTCTTCTCCTACTTGTGTTATGACCTGTCTCCCATTATAAGAGAATGTTTCGTTCTCCAACCTGTCAACGTGCCAATCCAGAAAAATATTATGCTCTGTCACAGTGGCAATTCTATCACTTGGGGGCATTATCCCACTTTAAAAAGGTGAATATCTATCAGAGTAAAATAGATGTTTCTTCATCTGAGTTATGCATCCTTCACATCAGATAGGTTGACAAAATAGATCTTCCAGGAATGGCTGTGGGGGCATTTGTTCCAGTGCCCCGGATATATACATTGCATCTGTGCCCAGTAGGGCGCTCCAAAGCAGTAACAGCACTTTCAAGAGTGCCTTTACTTGATGATCCCATGTGGAGCAACAGTGATTTGTAGTGCTTCCATTAAACTTTTGACCTAGAAATGCCACTGCTTTGTCAATAATTTAGAAGTAATGGAAGACACACTTTCTGCCTCAGTTCCTGTCTATTCTGCAACTTAATTTAAGCCTCCAGTTTTTATTCAGATAGCTTATTCCATTAGACATTACAGTTCCTTAATCTTTTCTTAAAGGCTGTACCATTAGTGGTTACTTGCACATTATAGATCATTCCTCTGCATATGTTGCCATTACTTAAAGTGCTACTTTTCTTTTTATTTAATAATCTTTATTTTTTTAATTATGTTCCCATTATTATTTCATAAACTGATAAACTTTCAAGTCTGTTATGATCATCTAGTCTGACGTCCTGTGTATAATTTCACTCTGGCATTCCTGTATGGGGCTCAATAACTTTCATCTCAACTGGAGCATATCACTTAGAATGACATCCAATATTCAAGTTTCAATATTGTTGCCCAGCGCACTCTTACTTGGCAGACAGTTTTTGTCATCATCGTCATCTGCTTTCTGACTGCTCTTAAAAACTTGTATCTGTGTTGTGACCATTTTAAAAATCTAAATAAACTATATGCAACCATGCAATCAATTTCCAAACTTGTTTAAAGAGAAAGACATCAACCTAATGGTTGATCTGGTCAGAATGTTCAGAATAAATCACATTGTTTTAAGTAGTTAATTTCTTTTAATCTTTTCCTAGCTATCAACAACAAATTGAATAAAAGATGCTGGTAACTGTCCCTGAAAAGGTGTTGGGTTTGATGCCACATGCTTTAGTTTGACATGTGGGACACAGCCATAGCCTTACATGTACTTCTTTGTTTTTCCCTTTCAGTCATCAGGTACCAGTATTACAGTTGATATCGCTGTTATGGGAGAAGCTCATGGGCTCATTACCGACCTTCTGGCAGATCCTTCGTTACCACCTAATGTGTGTACTTCCCTGAGAGCAGTGAGCAACCTGCTGAACACGCAGTTAACCTTCCAGGCTATTCATAAGCCAAGGGTTAACCCTTTGATGTCCTTCAGTGAGAACTACACCTGCTCTGACTCAGAGGAATGTCCGGAAAAAGGAGAAAAGCTGACTATTCCCAAGGTATGTGCTAGTCTACATGTTGGCTATCACAGTGAATTTATTCCAGCTCTGAAAACTTGACTCCCCCCTTTTGGTATAGTATTGCATGGTTGGGTGTATTAATGGAGATTTTTTTCCTCACCTTCTGAAACATTAATCATTGACTTCTATAAGAAGCAAAATTAAATGGACTAATGTTGTGGTGGTAAGACAGTTCCTATTCCTTCAATGCTCACACAGTTCAAACCTGATCCTTCATGCAACTTTAGAAATGGACATTCAACTCAGGATAATTTACATACTTGCTATTCCTGTTTCTTAGTAGGTGTTTGAAGGAGTTGGAGTAAGGGGGACCGGGAAGAGCACAGCTCTCTCTCTTTACTATCAGAAGTGGAGGGGAGCTCTTCCTAATCTCTCTGACTTGGGGGAACTCATCTCTGCTTCCTCCTTTTACTTTAGTGCTGAAAACTCCCCCTCCCCTTTCAACTTTTACCAGTGAGTGTTGGTAGCAAGTGATGTCATTGTGCGTCATTAAGCAGGAGGGAATGAAATGGTGAGATCAGTGCACTCTTCAGTTCTAAAGATCAGAGTTCAAATCTTAATTAGAGTTACAGGTGAAATGAGTTTGATGTTCTTTTCTTAGTCCCTTAGCACCTGATCCAAAACCCAGGGAAGTTGGTGGGTATCTGTATTCATTGACCTCCATGTGCTTTGGGTCATGCCTCAAATGACCATTGTCCACTTGAAAAAAACCACCACACAATTCTGTATAGTGGACAGCATTTGCTCAAGAAAGGTCTCCATTGCTCAGTCCTCAGTAAGGACTGAGTTGCACTGGCAGAGCTATGTATGTAAAGACAAGGTATTAACACATCTAAACTGCTTTTTTTTTTCATACAGTAGCTCGACCAGAGCTAGCATGAGCTTGTGTAGCCAGGCTGGGAGGCTCGCTCCCAGATGCAGTATAGACATACCCATAGAGAAATAATCAATGCTATTAATTCCTGGTTTCTATATACACAAGTTAGCAAAATTCAATAGATAGAGAGAAACCTCTTATCAGCTTGGAGGTAATTTAAATTGCCAGGTCATCCACTCTGACATATAAAAATTTAGTAATATTGCCATTAGCAGCAAGGCTTGTATTTTACTTTGGGAACTAAGTAAAACAGTTCTGTGTTGTTCTGTTCTTATCCTGTACAAATAATTTCTGCTGCCTACAGTAATGGAGGCAACTGATAATCAACTTCTATATTTTATAGGGCTTTTAATATGCCTCTTTCACTTTTATAGAGCTTACATTTCCTTTAATTGAAGAAAAAATAGTCCCACTGAGCCCTTTTGCTGTATATATTCTATATAATGTAATAGCTCCTATTGAAAACTCAATATTCATTGGCCCAGATGACTGCAGTAATGGTGATATTTCCATATGCACAGAATAGTAGATATTAAGATATCACTGTGGATTGGTAAGTGCTGAATTTCTTGGGAGGCTCTCTGTAACAAGGTACTTTAGATGCAAACTAACATATTTAGATAGTTTTGAAAAAACAACATATACAGCAAACACATCATGTCTTATAGGCAGGGCTGAAGGACTGCTTATTCTTAAGGTTGCCTGACACTTGCCATTATGAGATCCTGATTTCAGTTACTTATAACTTTGCAAAACTTTAACGATTTGGGCTGAAATTTACCATGCATGGTCTCTGCCTCAGACTGAATCTGTTGATCCAATGGCACAATAAGCCAGTGACATCCACTGTAGAGCCTTACAAATATGTATATAGTTAATTTTTTTAGTACTTCGCAAACTGAACATTCTTCACGATAATTAAAAGCAACAAATAATATAAAAATTCAACATCTGCAACATAATGATGTGACCACTTGTATATCCGCAATAAAAGTGACCCCACAAATAACAGTAATCCCCTAATCAACTCACCCATTACCTCAACCTGCCTCCTCGCCAGACATCTGGGAAAAGCCTCATCAACAAGGATCAGGTAGAGAGATATAAGGAGCATGCAAGACAATCAGATATGTCAGGAAAACTCTTCTGCAAGCAATCCACTAGAATTTCTCCCCACCCCCTTGCCTTGCCATGAAATATTTTTGTAATAATTTTTCTTCCTTTTTGCAAAAGCATTGTGGAAGATTGTGTCCCATCACGTAAATGTTTGATTTTCATGGATTGTCTTCAATTTGGCTGGATAGAGCAGAGAAACCTGCTGTGGGATTTTTGGCAGGAGGGGGAGGGGCGAAGAGAGGGGTTGTTTTGTTTGTTTTGCTTCCTTTCCTGCTTCCTATCTCTGATGTCAAAGAATGTGTGGCTGCTATTTCCAACTCTTTAAGCAACTTGCTAGTGTGACTTTGGCCAAGTCACATAGGGCTTGTTTTTCAAAGGTGCTGAGTTCCTTAACATTGACTCCAATGGGACCTCTGAGTGCTGAGCACTTCTGACAATCAGTCCCTTGATCTTTCTTTGCCTCAATTTCCCCATCTGTAAAATAGGGCTTATGGCACTTACCCACCTCACAGGGTGTGTCAAGCTCAATTACTGAATTGACATTTTAGATCCCCGATGAAAGGTGGTATATATAATTGCAAAGTATTATCTGCTCTAGCGCCTACGGAAGAGTCTGCCTCCAGGTCTACTCAGGCGAGTGTCATCAACTTGGACCACAACAACATCTGCCACAGGTTTACCTACCTTGGAGCCTGCACCAGTGAGAAGAGACCGCAGTGGCAGCATCAAACCTCATGAATCTTCTTCATCCAGGTAAGAAAACCATTCTGTTTGTATCTTTAGGAGAACTTCTTTGGTTTTCTGTGGGCATGTAGGTGTGTAATAATGTCTTCTCTTGGGAAACTGTAGATCAGAAATTTGAAAGAGTTCCCATTCCAGGTTTGGGGGGTTTTGTTGTTGTTGTTTTTGTTTTTTAGAGAATTAAAACCTTTATATTAGGCCAGATTACTACAAACACAAATTCAGCAAAGTTTAAAAGCCAAAAGGTTCAATGAGTTGCAAAACCAGAACTTAAAAAGATGATGTAAAAAAAATTATCTATTAAAGGTCTTTGCTAAATTCTTCTTCTATATCCTTATACTCTTTCCTCTGCATTTTCTGAGCAGATAGTTCTGATCGGGGCGGCTCCAGGCACCAGCACAACAAACGAGTGCCTGGGACGGCAAGCTGCAGGGGGCGGCGTGCCGGTCGCCGTGAGGGTGGCAGTCAGGCAACCTTCGGCGGCATGCCTGCAGGAGGTCCGCCGGTCCCGCGGCTTCGGTGGCAATTCGGTGGCGGGTACGCTGAGGGCACGGGACCAGCAGATCACCCGCAGAAATGCCACCGAATCTGCGTGACCAGCGGACCGCCAACAGGCATGCTGCAGAAAGCCACCTGACTGCCGTGCTTGGGGCAGCAAAAAACATAGAGCTGCCCCTGGTTCTGATGATTGATTATAAGTATTTTTAAATGAAATGTACAATTTCAGACATCTGACAATAAGAGCAAGAAATTTCATGGTGTGTTTTAGTGGTTCCATTAATATTATTATTTCAAGAACACCACAAGTGTTCAAGGGGCTCTACAGACATAAAAGAAGATAAGGTCTCAACCTTGAGCTTTCAAGCTAACTCATTCAAATGTAATGCAAACAATAAAAAGTCATTTGCAAAAGTGTAAGCAGACAACACCACAGAGGAGCATAATCTTGGAAGGCAAGGCCAAAGAAGTGGGTTTGAAAGAGGAAAAGGAGAGTATTGAAAGAGAGTGTTCCAAGCATTAAAAAGGTACAATATAAGAACTATGACACAAAGGGAGGAATTAGGAAGGAGAACATTGATTGCCTAGTGCACGAAGCAGGCATGATAGAATTTGAGACCAGAGACATAGGTGGGGGCAAAGATGGGTAGAGCCATTCCTTACAGAACATTTTCTAGCACTGTATCCAGGCTAGTTTTCAACGTTCCCAGGGAATGCTGCTCAACAGGTGCACCATACAATTTTATGTGGGGATTCATAAATTCTTATTACAAAGTTTATAGTTCTGGTATAGAAACAAAATAAAGAGCTAAATTTTCTGTTCATGGCTGTTAAGGCTTCCAAGCTTCCTTGTGCTATCAACATACAACCTTTCCAAATTCCCTCAGTCCCTTTTATCTCATCTTATTAAAGGGATTATCCTATAAAGGTCTTCCTTTCCATTTGCTGCTACAGGAACAGGATCACAGCAAGTATTTTATGGGGATGGAAATGGTGAGGCCCATGTTATTTGAGGATGCCTGAAGTTTCAGGCCTTCTCAAGGAGGCTGCCACTAGGGGAGACCTGAAGCATTCCAGCTGCAAATAGGATAAAAAGGCCTGGTCTACACTGGGGGGGGGAGAGAGAAGGGGATCGACCTAACATACACAGCTTCAGCTACGAGAATAGCGTAGCTGAAGTCAATGTATCTTAGGTCGACTTACCTCGCATCCTCACGGCGCAGGGTCGACTGCCACCGCTCCCCCATCGACTCCGCTTCCACCTCTCGCCGCAGTGGAGTACAGGAGTCGACGGCAGAGTGATCAGGGATCGATTTATCATGTCTACACTAGACACAATAAATCGATCCCTGATAGATCGATCACTATCCGCCGATCTAGTGTAGATGTACTCTTAGTAAGGTCATGGCCCTGGCTGTGGTAAAAGCTGCAGAGGGGAAGAAAAAAGATGATCATATTTTGTAGCCCTGGAACCAGCCACAGAGGCTTCCTTGAAAATATCTGGGGGCTGCAGTATATCTTAGAAACCAAGTGACCCAGTAAAGTGAAATATAAACAAGATAGCACCATGTGGAAATCTTTTTCAGCCACTGTTTTTCTGTGATTCATACAGCTTTCTTGATTTATATTGTTGATTCCAGACTCTCACGTAGTATGTAAGCTTCCTAAGAAGGGAATCTGAAGTGAGGGGGAGGGGAGCAATTAAATATTGCTGGTGGTGTTTTTCTAGTTATGTAACTCTTTATGATGAGCCAACTCAACGGGCTATCAATTCTTCCTAAGTTTAATGTCACCAATTGCATAAGGATAGCTCTGTCAAGCCTCCCAGCCTATTGTTTACAGCTCGTCCATTACAGGAGCAGAAGCAATTCAAATTCCCAGAAGAGGAAAGTGAGGCCTGTATGTCTAGCATAACTTAGCCAAACAGACTGGGGCATTTTGCATCAATAAAACACTCAAGAAAAAGCTCTTGACTAGGGGGAAAAAAATCTATTTAATGGCTTATTTTTTCCCTCGCACTTTATCTGTGTTTGGCAAAGTGAGGCTGGATTGGGAGGGAAAGGAATGTGCACCATTCTGTTATCCTCAAAGTCACAAAAGAAGCAATAGAGCCATTCTGTGGCAGCTCCACAGATCACAGAGTCTGCAGCTTTTGTGCCCCACAACCCCTATGAGCAGGAGGTAGCCTATGTATTTCCATAGTTGTGGGCTCACCAGCTTTGCCTAGACTGCTGCATAGGTTCCAGAATCCTGTGCACACACTTCCCTCTATGCAACAGAAGTGGTGAGGCAAGGTCCTTCCATAGCTTCAAAGGAAAGTAACATCATGAAAGTAACATCTTAGGGTTCCATATTCACTTCCTCAGAGTCACTTCCTTAACAAGTTAGAAGATTTTCCTAGCTCCCAGCATTTCATTCTCATCCTAGGATCCAAAAACCAGCTGGGTTCATTCTGCCTTTTGCTTCATGACAGATAACTATTCTGCCATCTGAAGTTAGCTACGCCATGAAACAGAACGGAACCTAGCTTGCTCTTCCATAGTAGTAAGATTCCTGTGGTGCTAAGAAGTAAAACAAAAAAATTGCCGTAAGATATAAAAAATTCCTCTTAATATAAAATCGCTTAAGTAGTATAGGAGCCATTTTGCTTTGAGGGACCATCTGTTGCCCTATATTCTATGTCAGCATTTAAAATGAGAAGGACTGGGACCTGTTCACCATCTTCTGTTAGAATCTTGAAACACAGCAGAGTTGGGTCATGACAAGACATTTGAAGGATCAGAGGGCAAAGACCTTATGGATCTGTGCCCTCATTGTGGAAGAATGCACTGAGGCATTCGTGTAAGCAGGTGGCATGTGGCGGTTCCTTTATTAAATTACTGTGATAAATGCAGCTTTTCCACCTTACAGAATAACCTGGCATCAGGACATAAGAGATACAGAAGTGTCAAGACTGCCATTCTCATTTTCCCTTTTGTTTTTTTCTTTTTTATGGTGCTTTTCAATGATTTTCTCTTAGATCAGTGAGCAGATATCTACAAGTAGCTTTCCAAGAGTCTCTTAGTAGGGATTTTTCTTCAAAAGCTGTATGTGATGTATCTGAAAGGTGCTGGGTTGAAAGCCTTGGAAACTAGAGGCCTCTATTTATCCACAAAGCAGACACATCACAGGCAGCAATACTGCAAGCTTCCCCCCCAGTGTGATTCAATCCTGCTGTGGAAGCTGCATCACTACAGATTGCATTAAGTGGCATCCTTGTTGGCAATCTGAGGAGAAAAATCCAATGGGCCTGATTTTCATGGTCACCAAGGCCCTTTTATACTGCTCCAGGTATGTAAAGAGACCTTAACGAGGTGTAAATTTAATTGAAGCCCACTTTTAGACTGCTTCCACACCATCAGCACAGCATAAAGGAATTTTAGTATAAATTAAATGAAAAGGCCTGGGCACTGAAGTCACTCCTAGCGGCAGTCTCGCCAGCACCAAAGCATGGTTGAGGTAAATTGGAAAGCCAGCTTGGAAGAACCTTACCATACCAGTGTTGTAACTGTGTTTGGCTTAAATCAATGACTTAAATGTCTGGAGTTGTCAGTCCAGCACCTCTCGGCAATACTTAATTCACTAAAAATAATAATTGAAACAGTTGATAATGCAGCCCTCCGTAGTAGAGTTTTTTGTTCTTACATGTGGAGTGCTGTGACGATTAACTTCTCTCAGAACTCTGTCACCAAGACCTTTGAAGGCAGCAATGCTTATGAAATAATTGTGTGTGTGTGTTTGTACTCTTGATCTTACAGCACTGATCCTTGGAACAGCTCAATTCTGATGGCCATCACAAAAAGTAGGTCCTTGTCGGCCTCCTATGCGATGTCTGCTACAAACCATCTGAATTCCAAAAGGCAAAGCCGACAAGGTGAACAGCTATTTCTGGTTTGATGTTTATTTTATTTAGTCAAGCTTGCTTTCCCTAAAGCTGCAGTGTACTCTGGGAAATCTGGTGATTGACACACACACAGCATCTTTTGCTTTCTGTCTACTCTTTCTCCTCACCCACATTCCCATAAATTAGACTTCAGTTATTTTCATCATTTAAAAACACAGTGATCTAAAACGCTACAGCTTATAGTAGTGTTGCTGTAGTGTTTTGACCTTTCCATTATAAAAGTTGTTTGTTTCTGTTCTATAACTTCAGTGATCTATGTGCTAAATTCTGCCTTCAGTTACCTCTAGGCAATCCCATTGACTCCAGTAGGGTTGAAGACCAATTGTATCTCATAACATACTCGTTAAACTGACTGTGTGTATATTTTCCATTGTCTTCATTAAGTTTGCCTGGTTATAATAAACAATAGAATTTGGCTTTGTGGGAGATAGGCATAGGCAGCTAATTGTCCTTATCATACAATTATATCCAAATGACAAGAACATTTTAACCTATATGCCTTTCCGTCTGTCATGGAAAAAGTCTAAAAGGCCTTTATTGATGGTCAGATCAAATCAAATGCACATCTGCCAATTTGTGAAGCACAGTTCTTAGACAAGGTTTCAAAAAAAGTTACCAGTAACCAATGAATAAAAGGATCCAACTAGTTTCAAAAGGTTCTTTTTTAAAAAAAAGAATAAACCTAGAAATTCTTTTTCTGACATTGTAGTGACAGGTGATGTTACATAACATCTTCACTCTGTACTGGGAGACTTCCAGATAATGTTTTAGCCAGAAAAAAAATAGGGAAGATAACTTCTTAACTGATAATAACATTTACAATAGAACAGTTTTTTGAACTCATCAATGGTCTATAGATAGCTATCTTACCTGACTTGTATTGGAGTCCAGAAGAATATTTCCCCATGCTCTCAAGCACCAAATAAAGATTGTTACCATGGCTTTTCTTGCCAAATCAGCACCTTTGAGCTGAAATTTTCAAAAGCAGCCATTGATTTTGGTGCTCAGTTTGAAACAACTTGGGGCTGTTTTTCAGAAGTGCTGTAAATCCACTGATCAAAGGGAAGTACGTGGGACCTGTCTTCCTGGCCTAATGTTGGGCCCCAAGGAATCCAAAATTAGAGATCATTTTGAAAATATAGCTGCATGTTTATTAGATCACCGTCAGCCATGTTTGCTAGAAGAAATTGTTTTTCAAATTCAAACCTGGAGCAAACTTTGATAACTCCCCTGAGATGGGTGACATCTTGGCCTATTGAAGTCAATAGGAGTTTTACCACGGACATCAGTAGGGTCAGGATTTCACCCATATGATTAAAGGAAGTTTATAATGGAAATGTTGGCATGATCCTGACCCTACTGTCTAGAAAAATCTGCCACAAATATAGAATCCACACACAATTTAAAGCTGTAGGAGATTTGTGCCTCTTTATCTTTCTTATTTCTCTTCCATCTATCCCCCGCTTATAAAAATGTATAAACAAACCTTTTCCCATTCTGAAAGAGGAAAAATATTTTCATTTTAGAATGATTCTCTTCATTGCTTTTTTTGTAACTCATTCACTGCTGTTTTTTCACTGCGCCTGTTATGCTGCTGTTGTCCTATTAACCTTCCACTGATGTCTCTAGAATGTTATGGCATGCTTGGTACAGGAATGTGTTACAGCAGCATAGCAGATGCATTCTGGGTACAAGTAAAATATCTCAAAAATTAGGTAGCCACCCAGCTGTCAGGTTAATTACATACCTGATTGCAATGCAGTGATATTGCTTACATACAACACAGGATTTCTAACTGAATTTGTTTAATGCAGAGCTATTTGCTTCACTTCTTTGTGAGGAGCAGCAAGTATGCTGCAAGGGATATGGCCCTTTGGATAAAATGCAAAGCCAAGATCCTTCACCCCTAAGAGCATTAAAGATCCTGGCACTTTTTGCAAGAATTAGGGGTGTTAGCTCTACTGCTATGGCCAAACTGCAGTTTGGCTAATTACAGACTACATACTGCTTGCCGAAAATTTCCTTTGCAGCATTGGATGCAGACTTCTGCTTTACTTCCTGACCTAAGCTGTTATATAGCTGCTTTGTGCTACTATGTCATTCCTCAGAGGTGGCTCATTTCCATACTGGGCAAAGAGATTTCTGTGTAGACCGCATGTATACAATATATAAAGAACCTGAGGGCCCTTTGGGCAGAGAAGTTCTCAGATACCACAGTGATGAGTTAGAAGTGGAAGTAGATAGATATCACAATAACAGAGTAGCAGTTATAAACAAAGGGATAAAGCCAAGATGAGAACCTAAGAGATTAAAATAACAGAGATGTAATTTTGAGCTCCCTAGAGAAGAAATGTGCTTCTGCCCTGGTACAGAGAAAAATGGCAGTATCTCAAATAATACTGTGTGATAACTGACAGCAAATTTTGACTTTTCAGTGGTCACCATTAAATAAGGTTCCATATTTTTACTCCTTTAAAGTGATAGAGAACATCAAAAAGACATAATGAGGATATGTGGATTTCTAGAAAGATGCAAACATCAGAAGCCTTTACTATTACAGTTAATGCTTCATAATCTTAAATCAAAATTATTTTCTAATTCAGAGATGACTGTTTTACCAAAAATATGTTTAGATAGTTTGGCACCACAGAAACGTTCAAACAAGTAAAAATAACATTTTCTGTAGACCTGAAAATAAACATGATTAAAAAAAACTGGCTGGCTGAGCATGAGAAATATGGCTTAGCAGATCTGAAAGTGTGACATTCCCTGTAACCTCAGGTACAGTTTCCAGCCGGGTTGACTCAGCCTTTCATCTTTCTAAAATACACACATTTACGTCCTTGCAGTTTATTGTTCACGAGTCTTTTGTATGAGACTTTAAGGTCTTTTCTGCTATGGCTACATCATGAAGAGTAAGGGTTTGCCTCAATGGTCTTGGCTCAGAATGTCTCCTTGCCCCCTTCTAATGGGGGACTGAGTGTAGTATTGCAGTGCTTTTCTCACTTCTGGCTCCCCCTGCTGGCTGACCATGGTGGGTCTTGCGTGCCTTGGCCCTCCAGTCAAATTACAAAGTCCCAATGAACCCATTCCACGGTTTACACCACTCTGCCTATGACAGGTAGGGAAACCCGGGCCCACCCACTATGCTGAGTTCCAGACCTGGGATCGTATAAATAGCATCTTCACACTGCTCGATTCCAGTTTGTTGCTGCTTCTTCCATGGGCCTTTCCTATTGGGCCCCTTTTAGCTTCACCCTCATATCAGGGTTAATATTCTTAGGTCCTCTCTCTCCCTGCAAATCCAGCTTAAGCAAATCAGCCAGGAACTGACCTGATAAGGCCCTGCATCTCCTTTTATCTGAGTCTGCTGGGCTCTGATTGGCTGCTTCCTTAAGGTCTCTCTAGATAGGCCTAGAGGACCCATCTTCACTGCTTCTTTCCAGTCACTTTGCTGCTTCTTGGGGTGGGGTGGTAGGAGGACCACAGGGCCAGCTGTTGGGAGCCACAATGGCCACATAAACCCTGTCACATCCCATCTGTGCACTAGTTTGGGTGCTGCACTTCATCCCAGAGGTGCTCGCCTCTGCACCACAACTGAGGCAACTATATCTCAGTGGTGCTTGAGCATGTGTCTTCTCTAGTTTCTAAAAATGTTGGAATCCTTTAAGATGAAAGGATAATATATTATCCTTATTTTAAAATATTACTGTTCGGCTTATCACTTACCTACTCGTATGTAGAACTCTGGGTTCATTACAAAGGCAGGTAAGCATTTTTGTCTCTACTTTATAGGTGAGGAAATTGAAATGCAAAGATATTAAGTGGTTTGCCCAGAATCAGACAATGAGGCAGAACCTGGAATAAAACCCAAGTTTCCTGACTCCCAGTCTGTTGCCATATACTCTGGACCATGTTGCCTCCCCTTATTTTCCTACCGTGTTCTTTCATTTGTGTATACTGCTTGTATGCCCTTATCAAAGGGGAATATGCCCTAAACATGTAAAGCTAGTAGTTGGCATAGCTCTATTGATTCAATGAAGTTTTGCTGATTTATGCTAGTAGAGTCCTGGCCCTGTGTGGAGAATTTTTTTGTATTGCTCTGTGTATTTCGGAAGTAATTCTCTCTGCATACAGTGAATTGATATATCTGTATATTGACTTTTTTGAATTGAAGAAACTGTTTTCTCTTGCTAGGTATCCCGCCAAACATTTCACCTCTCACTTCCCCATGCCATTCACCTATTCAGGGAACCCCAGCTACCAGTCCCACTGGCAAAACCTCTTCTGTGCAATTTCCAGACCCTACTGACACTGACACCAAGCAAACCTTGAAACCACACAAGGTTTTAACTTCTACTCAAAGCGCACCTGACCGTTCAGAGCAGCTTATGGGGCCCCCTGTTATCTGTAGCAGGTAAGATGTTAATTTGATACCCATCTGCTTGTTTTTCCCTTTTTCTTACCCATACTCTTGATTTACTTCAGCACAGTATATTGATATAATTTCCCCCACATTGAAGCAGTTCACTGTACACCAGTAATGGTTTAGTTCAATGCTACACAGTATTTTTAAAATTCAAAACAATTAACTGCAATTAAAAGCTTTTACTTATGTTGAGTATGTAGTTTGATTTATAGACAATCGATCTGTGATTTTTTTAATCTAAATTTTCATGTTAATGAAATGTTTTTCGTGCCACACTCTAGTCACAATAACACACACTTTGGGGTCATGTTCCAGTTTTTCAATATACAAACCTTATTTAAGAGATGACAGTCAGCCACCTAGGATTTGGAAAAGTACAGACCAAGGATCCACAGTGGGTCAATTTTTCTGATGCAGGCAAAAGCTTAAATGCTTCAGATAAACTATTGTACTTGAAATTCAAATGGACTGTCCATCTTCCTCTCCTCTATCCCAGGTACAGTTTATAGTTGTGCCCAATGTATTGCTGCGACACTAGCTCTTTGCCTTTAGCATTTTCAAAATGCACAGTTTCTACTACATTACAGTACCTGTAACTAGCACAAAACTAGCACAATAATTAAACTAAAGTCTGCATTGCTGTGGGCTTGGCCTCAAGATGGACTGAATGGATTATATACTTCCAGAGGTGGAGACAAATACACAGAATAATAATGGTAGTTAATATTTTAAAGAAACAATTGCAATGAAGAAGTCTGTTGCTACTGCCAAATATTACAAAACAATGTAGTAATAGCATCCTTTAAGTAACACTTAGTTGGTCTGAGAACACAGCTTCTAACTTGGGCAGTCATCACCTGGAAGTACTGTTGTTTCATGTCTCCAAAAAGACTTAGTTGAAGTGAAACATGAATAATGGACTCGGCAATGTGCGTCCAATGCAACACTGTGAGAAATTTCACTATCATGGTGTGAAGTATGTCAACCCTGTTGGAGATTGGCATGAACACAGTCAAGCTCATCACATTGCTAGTTTTGATCTCAGCAGTTACATTTTTGTGACCTGGGGTCAATGAGAAGAGAACACTTTAAAATAGGGGTCTCTTTCATTTGAGATAATGTTGGATTAGATGGTAGAAAGTGTTGACGTGCTATCTCAGTACCAGGGGTTTAGTTCATTTATTTCTCGAAAATCGTCAGTGTTTTTTCTGACTTATTCACGTGACTTTTGATGAGTGCTGTTTTTATTATCTGTTGATGGAGTTTGCTGTGTGTGGAGTTAAGTGGGGACACTCAAAGCTGAGGCTGCGAGTAGTTGCTGTGATAAGTAACTACCTTGTTGGCAGTTAGCAACCTTACCTGGTATTTGAAACAAAACATTTAGGTTTTGGAATAAACATATAGTTAAACTCAACTAGTACCCCAGCCAAAAATAGTGTTGTCAACACAAATATAAATGCCATCCATTAAAATATTAATAATAAATATCATTACTGAGAACACTGTTGCAGAATCATCAGTAACAATAACAATTTACTTGTTACTGGTATACAGATGTCACTTCTGTAGATACAAGCTGAACCCCTAGCACATTATTTATGTACCACTGCTAACATAAATATAATATGTTAAAAAAAACAGCTCAGGGAGACAGATTGGGTTATCCCACAAGAGAATGTCACTTGGAGTTGGTTGCATCAGTAGTAAAATTATTAGTAAAATATTAATTATGAATTATTAATACATTTTCTTAAGCCTGGATATTCAGAGTGTAAGCTACTATGTGTTCGTGGTATATGAGGTAAAAACAATGAAGAAAAGAGTACATAATTATACATTAAACGCAAACAAAAAACTTAAAAGAGTTAGTAGCCCTGCTCTCTCACACTGTCCAGCAGTTATAAGGCTGCTGTTCATTGAAGACTGGATCCACAGTCTGATGAAGTCAATGAGAAGACTTCCCTTATCTTCAGTATGCTCCAGGCTCAGGAGATTAGTGGCATATATTCAGCACTTGGTTTTAGTGCTGCTTGTCTAGGGTACGTCTTCACTACCCGCCGTATTGGCGGGTAGCAATCGATTTATCCGGGATCGATATATCGCGTCTCGTTAAGACGCGATATATCGATCCCCGAATGCGCTCACCGTCGACTCCGGAACTCCACCAGAGCGAGCGGCGGTAGCGCAGTCAACGGGGGAGCCACAGCCGTTGATCCCGCGCCGTCTGGACCCCAGGTAATTCGATCCAAGATACTTCGACTTCAGCTACGCGAATAGCATAGCTGAAGTTGCGTATCTTGGATCGATCCCTCCCCCTAGTGTAGACCAGCCCTTATATTCCACACCTGAGTGAAGTGTGTCAGGCTAGTTGGCAATAAAACCATCCAGCCAGCTTTCCTAAATGCTGTAGCGTAACAAATCAATAAGTCATTTAATGTTGTCCACATTGTCCAATTTTGTGGCCCTCATTATTTGGACGTTTACCCAATTTGAATTTGATAAGCACTTCTAAATGGGATAAAACTGATAACGTACATAGGATCTCTGTTTTTTTAACTTAGGGCTTGTCTACACTTACCGTGGATCGATGCTGTGGCGATCGATCCACAGGGGCGGGGGGTCAATTTAGTGGGTCTACACTTTTGCAATCATTAAAAGATTTCCTTTGCCTCCAAGGGCTTTGGATTAGGCTCCAAGTTTCCTACAGACTGTCTTAACAGTGTGCTCACTTTTGCCTGCCTTTGCACTCTGTTTTCACTTGATATCCCTGAATTCAGTGCTTAATTTGTGCCAGGGCTGACCCCTGACACCTCTAAGATTGGCAGTTCATAGTCCCTGCATTTCGGGGCTTGCCATGTCAGTTATGAAAGTAAAAAAATTGCTTGTAATAGTGTAATTGTGTTATATTTTCAATTTGCTCTTTTGTACTTGTAAACTTAGAAAATAATAAACATATTTAAAAAAATCATATTGGGGTGGGATTCACTGATATGATGTGCCTCCTTTGCACCAAGCAGGTCTAAACCCAGCTTAGTTGGCTGGTTAAGCCGCGTTTATGGCTGCCTTTTGCAATACTGGCACCCAACAAAAAATCAGAGCATTCCTGTGAATTTGTCCTTTGACTGCGCAAAGGACAGTAGATTATATGGTAGGGGGCATAATCCTGTACTAGCAGCAAGGATCAAGAAATGGTCTAGATGACTTTTCCTCTGTAATTGACATGATTCTTTAATGTTCATGTTCTTTGATATTGTGTTCTAGCTGTGGCAGACCGTATAGCCAAATAGGTTCTGGCACTGGTGCGCTGGACAGAGGTGATGGAACAACACATGCCCTGACCAGAACAGGTAATTTTCTGGTCGTAAAATCCAAAAAGTTGTTCCTCTAAAATGTGGTTGTTGAGGGAGTGTGTAGACACTCCTGTCTTTTTTTTTTTTTTAAATACAGCAATAGTACATGGGTGAGATCACAGGAATGATGTTTGTATTTCCTTTCCTTTGAAACAGTAACAGTCCTAGGCCAAGACCATCCCCTTAAGACATTGTCCATGCAACGGATGGTTGTGAGTTTCTGAAGGTGTCAACTGTTATTTCAGCAGCCTCCTCAAGTCCAGGGATCTGCAACAGAGAAGAGGATGGGTGGAGATATATCCCTGGCCCCGCCAATTCTGTGGACAACCTGCAGAAGGGTTAATGCAGCATAGGCCATATTCACATTACCACGGAGACCCTTCTGTGCCAGGAAATCCCTTTCAAGGCATGGTGATTCTGGCAGGCTGGCTCCATTGAAGCCACATTACAGCTATGTCTACACTGGCAGCGGTGTGTAGGATATGTGTAACTATACGCCTAAGTGAAAAGATGGCTGTGTCCACACTGCATTATGTAGCTACATGTGTCAGTGAAAGGCTCTGGCAGGAGGGAGGCAGTGGGGAAAGGCTCTGAGAGTTCCCCCCTGCTACACCCTTTCAATATGGCAAGGAAAGGCTCTGGCAGAGAGGAAGCAGCTTGGAAAGGCTCAGCAACAGGGAACTGCCAGAGCCTTTTCCTGCTGCTGGAGTATTTCCATGTGGCAGGGAAAGGCTCCTGCAGTGGGAAAATGCTCCAGAAACGGAGCTGCCAGAGCCTTTCCCCGCTGCAGGAGCATTTCACTTCTGAAGTAGCAGTGTAGATGTGAGAGGCACTGCTTGGGCATGTAGAGGGTCGTGTTGTGTACATACCCAGGTATATATACCACAGGGTTCAGGCATGTCTTTATTTTACTCACCTAAGCAGTGTCTTATTGTCTACACTGCTATTTATGCCCATCTAGGGGGGCATATAGTCTATGTACTGTACATGCTGCTGAAAGGAGTGTGCAGTGTAGAGGTGAGTTAGGGATGGGTACAGGCATGTGTCTGGCCTGGGAGCTAGACACGCAGCCTCCACAATTTTATAACAGTGAGAGTAATTAACCATTGGAACCATTTATCTAGGGTTGTGGTGTCAGCCTCCACCCCAAACCCTGCTTTGCCTCGCCTCCAGCATTTATAATGGTGTTAAATACATAAAAAAGTGTTTTTAATTTATAAGGAGGGGTCACACTCAGAGGCTTGCTATGTGAAAGGGGTCCCCAGTACAAAAGTTTGAGAACCACTGGACTAGATGATCACAAAGGTCCCTTCTGGCCTTGAAACCTATGAATATAGCAAAAGTTAATGCCTCGGTAAGGTAATTGTATGTTGATTTCCTCTCCATATTCGATATCCAGAAGCTGGACATTATGTGGCATTTATTGTGTGAGTGTTTACTCGCTAATTTTAAGTGTTAATGATTCAGTAACATATAGACCCTGGAAGTTGCTTTTCAGGCTGTTTATCACATCATTGTACATGGTAATGTTGTTCTGAAGGATACAGACAGCACAGCAGTATGTTATTCTATCACTTTTTATTTTTACAAGAGTTGGGATAAAATAGGCTTTTGGAAATCCTATAACATTTTTTCTATCCAGAAAAAAATTCTTTCTAAAATTTTAATACTTTCTTCTATTGCAGACTTTTCCATCAACACCTGTTCTTTCTGTCAGCTTCATTTCTCCGTGTAATTTACACCTCGAACTGTAACTCTTGCTCAGGATCTAGGAAGTAGAATATCTGTATATTTGTCTAGTCACGAAGCTAAATTCAGCTTTCAGATGTAGGTGCTTGGGGTTTTCAGTAACTTCAGGAAGAGCTGGATTCATCCCAGGGCAGCACTTAGTCCATATACGTAAAAATAATTGTGTATATTAAAAATATACCATGCGTGGCACAAAGTATTTATAAAGAGGAATCTGAATAAGCTCTGCCTTAATTCAGTTTTAGAGGGTTAAAAATATGCAATAAATGTGGTCTCACTCTCGGTCACCTCATTTGGCCCATCCTAATATTAGTCCTCAGAGCTTCCTCATTCTTCATTCTGTGGTCCCAGTTTTCGGACCCTGCAGGGGTACCTCTTTCAGTGCAGTTGAATAGACTGTCAGATTTCAGCCCTAGCCAAGCAGCACATTTGTATGTGAGTCAGAGATCATGTTGGTATTACTCAGATGGTCAGAGAGAATGCCTTTTAGTAGGGTCTTACAGTTCTCAAAGCAGTCCAATTTGCATTGTAGATGATCCAGCTCAAGCCACCTCTGACTATGAAACCAACAACAGTGACAGCAGTGATATTGTACAAAATGACGACGAGACGGATTGCTCTAAAGAACAGATGCAGAAGGAATCTGTCTGCAGAACATACGCGCCTGAGACTATCATGTTGCACCCTTTAATACCACCCGAGGTAGTTCACAATTGCTTTAAATAATGCTTTCATACTTTATTTGAATACACATCAAGACACTGGGGAAAGAATGATGCAGTCTAAAGATCCTGGACAAGATTTTCCAAAATAATTGCATAAATTCGGGCCATGTCCACATTTATATATCTTGTAATAGGTGACCTGATTTTCTAAAGCACTAATCACCCATTCAAATCAGTGGGAGCTGTTGAGTGCTTAGCATTTTTGAAAATTAAGCCACCTATTTTGATACCTAAATATGGATTAAGGATTCTAACTTTAAGCACACATTTTTGAAAATTTTGCTTGTCAGGTATGGAAATAATCTTGTGTATGTTACCAGTACAATGTGTACAGTCTTTCTGATTAGCCATGTAAACACTTTAATGGCCTAGTAAACCTTGTAACCTTGTTTAGCATATACAGTGGTCACCATTAAAAAATTAACATTGGCCAAAGAGTACTACACAATTATTATAGTTATTTCCTGTACTAAATATAGGGAAAGACATTTGTACCTCATATACCATATACTCTGAGACTAATGTTGGTATATGCTGATGTTTTATAGGACCACAGTAGTGAGTTGTCAGTTTGGTTCAAACGAGCAAGAAAATGTTTTAATGTTTAATCAAAATTTTAAAGCCCCTTAAATCTGTGCAATTAGACTAAAAAACTCTCACGAGAACAACATTTCTAGTAATCTCTGCTTCTGGTCAGAGCTGGATATGCCAGGAGAAGAGATTTTTCTGGAGGTTTTTTGGTTCTTTTGTTTCCACTTCCGGTCATTACTTGAAAATGAAGAGCTGTGGGAGAGTAAAGAGTAGGAGGCAGGGAAAGGGTGAGACTTCTTTCAGATTTCAAAAAAGGTTTCTTTTCAGTGTGTCTTTCTGAGTGGAACTAGGGAAGCGTTCTTATTTTATTATCTCTGACTATGTTACTTACACATTTCTATTCACTGTAAGACTAGCTTGGAATTTGTTGCCTGAATCCTGTTGTTAGTCTCTAGCAGTCCACAATATGGAAGTAACAAATGAATATGTTTTCTTCTGCCCAATGCAAGTTTTACAATAAAAGTGAATGACCTCTCTGCAGCTGTAATAATCAGACACTGATCTTTCATTTCCAGGATTACCTATCAATTCCAGCTTAACAACAATTATAAAGTAGAAGGGCTAAATTAAGATATGGTGGAAACAAGCGTAACTCCATTGTATTCAATGAGATGGCATCTGCTTACGTCAATGGTTAATTTTGGTCCTAGATTTATAGCGCTTTTACCTCTTTAGTTTGACTTTTCATAAGTCTGTGATCTATCAGAATTCTCTCTTCTAATTCTTGGTGCAGGACAAACCTATCCTTGCCCCAGAGCCTCTTGTCATGGACAACTTGGACTCTCTTATGGATCAGCTAAACAATTGGAACTTTCCAATCTTTGATTTGGTGGAAAAAATAGGAAAGAAATGCGGTCGGATCCTCAGCCAGGTAAGAAGCATGTTTTGTACAGGCGGGTTGGATGTGCAGTCCCAGTGTACTGTGTGTATGTAGACTGATACAGACTAAAATAGAGCTTTAAAAATGTGATGGGCCCTGTAAGTTACAGCAGCATAGGAACTGGGAAATCCTGCCATACAGTTCCATGATAGCAGCAGCTGAGCTAATTCCACAAATCCATTACCATTAAAAGGTTTCCTTCTACTTCCTTCTCCCCCAATCTTGTCTCTTAAAAGAATTGTAAATGCATATTGGCCCACTGTACCTTCAACCAGGACTCGAAAAGCTGCTGCTGCTGCCACCATCTTCAGGTTTTGTGGGATTTTGCATTGAGTCCATCACATGAGGCATAGAGGGCCACAAAGAGACAGCTGACCCAAAAGAGTAGGTATGGTCTTCTCTTACATTGCAAATCCTAGTCAAACCATACATGAGACCAAGATTCATGGAAAAAATCTGGTCCTACTGTCTTGCCCCTATACTTCACTTTTAAAGAGTCAACATGTTGGCAGTAAATACTTCTGCTCCACCTAATAAAGATCTGAATCAGGTGTAACCTGCTAAGGTTCCTTTTTAACTGCCAACTTTTCATTTGTTCCTCCAAGTAGAATGAAAGTGCTGACACAACCTTTATTTACACAGTACAATTGATACCCCTATAATCATCACCAGTTTCCTGGCCAGGCTTTCTTCTCTGTCGTTCACCTCTTGATGGCACAGAGACAAACTGGCCATTTTCTTTTGTAGTGGGATAATGGTTTAGTCAACAGGGGAAGTGTATAATGTATATTCAGGACACAAACCCAAAACAAATTGGGTTTCGACTGATATAGTATCTCTTTACAAAGTAGTATGTGCGGGAGGCTACTGGAAAGCAGTGAACGTGTTAATCAAGTTTAACTGTCTCACATTATACACGCAGAGGTTAAGGTGCTAACCAGCCCTCAGTGTAGCAAACGCCAATTAATGCTAAATCAAGTCCTGGTCCCTTGGTTGTTGATGATTATTCAGCTGCATACAGCTAATTCAAAAGCCAACCAGGAAAGATGATTGATTAAATTCAGAGTGACATTAGGATTTACTCTGTGAGCTATTTCCTTGTCAGCAACCCCAGCTTGTACTTCAGCATGTAACAGCTGTGCAAAACCAGCTTGCCAATATTCCGGGTTCCTTCTAGGGTAAGAAGAACGCCTACGCTGTGTATTGGTGATCATTTAGAAGGTCCTACAATTGACAGAATATAGGGAGTAGAATTTTGATTGTCTGTCTTTTTGGTATGTGTTACAACAACAACAAGGCCAATACATAAGCACTCTTGCTTTTCACTATATATTATTGCTATCTTTATGTCTGTTTATACATAAACATTTTCTCTATGAAAAACCCAACAACTGGGATCTAAACAAAATCTTTTGGTTGTGCATAGGTATCTGTATAGCACTTCTTATCAGAGAGAGTGTGAAATGACACACTTCCCCCAGCTGTTTTCCCCTGTTGTCCCCACTTCTCTGTAATCACTACCCTCCACCACTGCCTTTTTTCCCCCTCTTCTGCTTCTACCTGCAGACCTTGAGTGTTCAGAAAACCTGCTTGAAGATGTCATCACTGTCCACACCATGAGTGAATTGTCACCTGCCAAAGCCCAAATAGTGGGACATGGTGAGGGGCAAAGATGCAAAATGAGGGATATGAAAAAATCAATCTGAGGTGCTTCAAAAACTTGGGATTTATTTATTTAGTACAAACAACAGTTGTATCCTCAACTTCAGGCTTCAGCATTTCTGATATCAATAATTTACATTGACATTAATGTAAACGGGATGACCCAAGATCAGAGTGGCACAAGATTAAATTTGGGTTTAAAAATGAAGATGCCCCCCACTAATAAGGAAGCAAGGTGACTGAATGAAATGAGCAATTTTTTTTTAAAACTGGGGAACAGGTTGACCTTCTGATGTGTAATTTATATCACAGTATGTCTTTAAAGTGGAATGAACAAAGGCAAATAAACACATCAGTGATTTATTTTCCGCTTTCCACAATTAAATAGTCTCATCTTTTTAAAAAAAAAATAGAAAGAAAGAAAATGAACAAGAGGAATTAACTATGCACGCCCCACAATCCAAAATGTATGAGGTGGAACAAAGAGGAGTTGACATGTTCCCCCAGGCGGGTGTTCGGCTTAGAAAGCAAACGCTGGCCTAGCATTTTGAAGGCTACTTGAGATGTCTCTTTCTTATTTGTGGAATGTTAAATTGATTTAGCCACTATATAAAAAAGACCCCACACAACTCTGACGATAAAAGCATTCTTGCTAAGTACAATGGAAAGCACTTAAATGCAGCACAGGCAAACCTGTAAACAAAGGGATAGAAAGACCTTCACAGAAAAAAATCTCTATTCAGAATGGAACAGGAAAACTCTCCAATTGAAATTGCAGCTTCACAACAAGCCACAGAGCTACATAATGCCTTAATTTATGCTTATTGCTCTTCTAATCGTAATTCCTGTAGGGAAGAAACCAGTTTGCTTTAGAAAGGAAGGTAGAGTAGGTGAGCTTGGAAAAAAATGTATAGCTTGAAGTGGAAGCATCTCTCCTCCGATCATTACCAAACTGCAAGTGGATTAAAATGATGGGCCAGAGCTCAGATTCTAGGAAAATCTACAGTGTCAAGGTTCTGATTCTGTGTTTCTGTACCTGTAAATAAGGCCCAGGGGAAGTGTTTCACAACTAGCTGAGACTGAGGGCTATTGGTCACATTGTCACCATCTGTATATTTCTGCACAAAGAAATTAAACAGCCCTATAAAAAGAATGGCATGGGAAATCTCTTCATAGGGAATGTTGTTCATCATAAGATGGCTTTTGAATGAAAATTAAAAATCACCCATGAATGGAAATATTGGGGGTTTGGAGTCAGGGCATTATTAGTGGCAGGCTCTAATCTGTGGAATTCATTACTGCCAGAAACCCTGAACATGACTATATTCAGAAAGCATTGTAGCACCTGCCTGGTTGGCCAAATTTTTGCAGAAGTACTTGTTCGGTTTCCCGTATCTTCTTGTCTCTGATTTATTTTGTCTTGATGCTGATGGGAACCTAGGCTTCTAGGTTCCTATACAGGGGAATGTAAAAGCAGCAAAGAGTCCTGTGGCACCTTATAGACTAACAGATGTATTGGAGCATGAGCTTTTGTGGGTGAATACCCACTTCTTCGGATGCATGTAGTGGAAATGTCCAGAGGCAGGTATAAATATGCAAGCAAGAGTGAGTCAGGCTAGAGATAACGAGGTTAGTTCAATCAGGGAGGATGGGGCCCTCTTCTAGCAGTTGAGGTGTGAACACCAAGGGAGGAGAAACGGCTGTTGTAGTTGGCTAGCCATTCACAGTCTTTGTTTAATCCTGAGCTGATGGTGTCAAATTTGCAGATGAACTGAAGCTCAGCAGTTTCAGGGGAATGTATTTACTTATTTATTTAGCTGTGCACAGCTACTGTTGTGTTGGGCACTGTCCATGTGCCTGTAATAAGTAATACATAGAAGACGGTTATACCGAGAAACATGTGAATAATGAGTTCCCTCTTTGAAAGAAACATCCGTTCAAAATCATTTCACTGGAAGCATTTGTTTTTGTTTTAACAGATGCCAGAAACATTAGATTTATAAATTATGCATTTAAGCACTACGTTTTTCATAGATGCGGGGGGTGGGGAGAGGCAGAAGGGAGGGGAGAGGGAAGTAACACCACTTGCCAAACAAAGGGCATGTGTTGAAATTTATTTATTCCTAAGAATAAAAAATGTACTGAGCACACTGACAGTATGGCACATACTGCTCTTTTCTAACTAGGAAGCCATATGCAGTAGGGACCAATGGTTATGATAATGTGTAATCCATAGCGCTAAGCCAAACCATAAGAATCTGACCTGATCTTCATCTTGATGAACTGCCCCTAAACCCCAAACACAAGCAGAAGATAGGAAGAAAGGAGAAGGTGTTGCTTAGTAAGCCAGGGTGTGATTGTCCATCAGGTGATGTATACTCCTGAGATATGGCAACATTTGCCATGGGAGGAAAAAAGTCAAAAATAAGTTTATACTAAAGAGTACATAACAACTAAAACAGCAATACTTATTTTGCCAAAGTATCCAAATTTTCTGATGCCCAAGAAGCTATAAGTACCAGGAAACAAATGTCCCTTTGCCTCGTTTTTCATTCTTTTTTGTATCTGAATGCCTTGCTTGGCGGCTTATTCTTCTTGGTGCCTGGAAGAGCAGACCATTTCTCTCCAAATAAGCTATTGGGAACTTGATACCATTCACTTCGACCCCTTGCCATTCCAGTCAACTTCTTCAGAATTATTTTGAAACCTTCCCCCCTGACCTAAATCAATGCTGGAAATTCAGAGGGGAAAAAAATAACCTCCTTATAAGGCATGCAGTTTGTAAAAATACCTGCCTAACAGTTGTATGAATCAATATGATTAAAATCTGCAGAATAATATTCTACCATTCCTCTTTTCCCACAGGGGTAAGTTCCAGGGCAGTAAGATACAATGAACTAGACAGACAGTAGCAACTAGTGTCTTTTCTTTCCCGTTTTTTGTTCCTTTCACCTTCCATGGCTCAGTGATCTAAGGGTACGTCTATACTTACTGGCTGGTTCGGCGGCAAGCAATCGATCTTCTGGGATCGATTTATCGCATCTTGTCTAGACACGATAAATCGATCCCGGAAGTGCTCGCCGTCGATGCCAGTAATCCTGCTCTGCGAGAGGAGTAGGCGGAGTTGACGGGGGAGCCTGCCTGCTGTGTGTGGACCCGCGGTAAGTACCTTTAAGTTCGAACTAAGATACTTCGACTTCAGCTACGTTATTCACGTAGCTGAAGTTGCGTATCTTAGTTCGAACTGGGGGCTTAGTGTGGACCAGGCCTAAGACTAAGGTTTGAAATACCTTGTTTCCTCGTAGCTGCAAGTTTGAATCCTGGCTGGGTCAACTCAGCCATGATCCAAGAGAGGCAAATGGAGTTCCATGCTGTGTTTGGAAATTCTGCGCCCTGCTGGTCAAGCTGCCTGCACACTTCAGTTCTGGCTGCTACCATAGGGCATAAAGAGACAATGTGGGTGAGGTAATATCTTTTATTGGACCAACTTCTGTTGGTGAGAGAGACAAATTTTTGATATAAACAGAGCTTTTCTTCAGGTCTGGGAAAGGTACTAAGAGTGTCACAGTTAAATTCAAGGTTGAACAGATACTTTCAACATAAGTAGTTAGCACAATTCCCAGACCTGAAGAATGTAGCTCAAAAGCTTGCCCCTCTCATCAACAGAAGTTGGTCCAATAAAAGATATTACCTCAGTCACATTGCCCCTCTAAATAGCTTGGGACCAACAGGGCTACAACAGCATTGCATACCATAGGGCATAGGTAGAGGTAGCCTGTTGCTCCCCCTTATAGGGTTTTGCCTAGCTGATTTATGCAATGTATAGACCGACTGGCTATGCATCTGGCCTAATCATAATCCTCCTCTCTTTAGAGAGCTGCAGATGCCTGTCCTGAGCAATGTTCGCTCTAATTTTTTCCATCCATGTGCAGAATAAATTTTGTTATGTGCACCGAGGTAAGGCATAGATTCATAGATTCTAGGACTGGAAGGGACCTCGAGAGATCATCGAGTCAGTCCCCTGCCTTCATGGCAGGACCAAATACTGTCTAGACCATCCCTGATAGACATTTATCTAACTTACTCTTAAATATCTCCAGAGATGGAGATTCCACAACCTCCCTAGGCAGTTTATTCTAGTGTTTAACCACCCTAACAGTTAGGAACTTTTTCCTAATGCCCAACCTAAACCTCCCTTGCTGCAGTTTAAGCCCATTGCTTCTTGTTCTATCCTTAGAGGCTAAGGTGAACAAGTTTTCTCCCTCCTCCTTATGACACCCTTTTAGATACCTGAAAACTGTTATCATGTCCCCTCTCAGTCTTCTCTTTTCCAAACAAAACAAACCCAATTCTTTCAGCCTTCCTTCATAGGTCATGTTCTCTAGACCTTTAATCATTCTTGTTGCTCTTCTCTGGACCCTCTCCAATTTTTCCACATCTTTCTTGAAATGTGGTGCCCAGAACTGGACACAATACTCCAGCTGAGGCCTAACCAGCACAGAGTAGAGCGGAAGAATGACTTCTTGTGTCTTGCTCACAACACACCTGTTAATACATCCCAGAATCATGTTTGCTTTTTTTGCAACAGCATCACACTGTTGACTCATATTTAGCTTGTGGTCCATTATAACCCCTAGATCCCTTTCTGCCGTACTCTTTCCTAGACAGTCTCTTCCCATTCTGTATGTGTGAAACTGATTGTTCCTTCCTAAGTGGAGCACTTTACATTTGTCTTTATTAAACTTCATCCTGTTTACCTCAGACCATTTCTCCAATTTGTCCAGATCATTTTGAATTATGACCCTATCCTCCAAAGCAGTTGCAATCCCTCCCAGTTTGGTATCATCTGCAAACTTAATAAGTGTATTTTCTATGTCAATATCTAAGTTGTTAATGAAGATATTGAACAGAGCCGGTCCCAAAACAGACCCCTGTGGAACCCCACTCGTTATGCCTTTCCAGCAGGATTGGGAGCCATTAATAACAACTCTCTGAGTATGGTTATCCAGCTAGTTATGCACCCACCTTATAGTAGCCCCATCTAAATTGTATTTGCCTAGTTTATCGATAAGAATATCATGTGAGACCGTATCAAATGCCTTACTAAAGTCTAGGTATACCACATCCACAGCTTCTCCCTTATCCACAAGGCTCGTTATCCTATCAAAGAAAGCTATCAGATTGGTTTGACACGATTTGCTCTTTACAAATCCATGCTGGCTATTCCCTATCACCTTACTACCTTCCAAGTGTTTGCAGATGATTTCCTTAATTACTTGCTCCATTATCTTCCCTGGCACAGAAGTTAAACTAACTGTTCTGTAGTTTCCTGGATTGTTTTTATTTCCCTTTTTATAGATGGGCACTATATTTGCCCTTTTCCAGTTTTCTGGAATCTCTCCCGTCTCCCATGATTTTCCAAAGATAATAGCTAGAGGCTTAGATACCTCCTCTATTAGCTCCTTGAGTATTCTAGGATGCATTTCATCAGGCCCTGGTGACTTGCAGGCATCTAACTTTTCTAAGTGTTTTTTAACTTGTTCTTTTTTTATTTTATCTGCTAAACCTACCCCCTTCCCACTAGCATTCACTATGTTAGCCATTCCTTCAGACTTCTCAGTGAAGACCGAAACAAAGAAGTCATTAAGCATCTCTGCCATTTCCAAGTTTCCTGTTACTGTTTCTCCCTCTTCGCTGAGCAATGGGCCAACCCTGTCTTTGGTCTTCCTCTTGCTTCTAATGTATTGATAAAAAGTCTTCTTGTTTCCCTTTATTCCCGTAGCTAGTTTGAGCTCATTTTGTGCCTTTGCCTTTCTAATCTTGCCCTGCATTCCTGTGCTGTTTGCCTATATTCATCCTTTGTAATCTGTCCTAGTTTCCATTTTTTATGTGACTCCTTTTCATTTTTTAGATCATGCAAGATCTCAAGGTTAAGCCAAGGTGGTCTTTTGCCACATTTTCTATCTTTCCTAACCAGCGGAATAGCTTGCTTTTGGGCCCTTAATAGTGTCCCTTTGAAAAACTGCCAACTCTCCTCAGTTGTTTTTCCCCTCAGTCTTGATTCCCATGGGAACTTACCTATCAGCTCTCTGAGCTTACCAGAATCCGCCTTCCTGAAATCCATTGTGTCTATTTTGCTGTACTCCCTTCTATGCTTCCTTAGAATTTCAAACTCTATGATTTCATGATCACTTTCACCCAAGCTGCCTTCTACTTTCAAATTCTCAATGAGTTCCTCCCTATTTGTTAAAATCAAGTCTAGAACAGCTTCCCCCCAGTAGCTTTTTCAACCTTCTGAAATAAGAAGTTGTCTGCAATGCAGTCCAAGAATTTGTTGGATAATCTGTGCCCCACTGTGTTATTTTCCCAACATATATTTGGATAGTTGAAGTCCCCCATCACTACCAAATCTTGGGCTTTGGATGATTTTGTTAGTTGTTTTAAAAAAAACCTAACCAGTGAGCCTAACCTCACTGGTTAGGTGGCCTGTAGTAGATATCACCCTTGTTTTTTTACCCCTTTTAGCCTAACCCAGAGACTCTCAACACTTCCATCTCCTATGTCCATCTCCACCTCAGTCCAAGTGTGTACATTTTTAATATATAAGGCAACACCTCCTCCCTTTTTCCCCTGTCTATCCTTCCTGAGCAAGCTGTACCCATCCACACCAACATTCCAATCATGTGTATTACCCACCAAGTTTCAGTGATGCCAATGATGTCATAGTTGTATTTATTTATTAGCACTTCCAGTTCTTCCTGCTTATTCCCCATACTTCTCACATTTGTATATAGGCATCTAAGATACTAGTTCGATCTTGCCTCCCAGTTTTGCCTGACCCTCCTTTCTCTCTGCCATTATAGCCCACACACCCTCTTGTTTCCAACCCATCTCCCAGGTCTCCATGTTCCCCACTTACCTGTGGGCTTCGCTCACCTGTCCCCGTCGAACCTAGTTTAAAGCCCTCCGCACTAGGTTAGCCAGTCTGTGTCCAAATAGGGTCTTTCCCCTCCTCGAAAGGTGAACGCCATCTCTGCCTAGCAGTCCTTCCTCGAATAGCATCCCGTGGTCAAGGAAGCCAAAGCCCTCCTGGCGACACCATCTTCGCAGCCAGGCATTCACCTCTACGATACATCTGTCTGTGCCTGGGCCCCTACCTTTGACAGGAAGAATTGAAGAGAATACCACCTGCGCTCCAAACTCCTTCACCTGTGCACCACCGGTAGAAACAAAAAACCTAGATATAGAATCATAGAACTGGAAGGGGCTAGGAGAGGTCATCTAGTCCAGTCCCCTGCACTCGTGGCAGGACTAATTATCCAAACTATTCCTGGCAGGTGTTTGTCTAACCTGCTCTTAAAAAATCTCCAATGATAGAGATGCCACAACATCCGTAGGCAATTTATTCCAGTGCTTAACCACCCTGACAGTTAGGAAGTTTTTCATAATGTCCAACCTAAACCTCCCTTGCTGCAATTTAAGCCCATTGCTTCTTGTCAGAGGGTAAGAAAAACAATTTTTCTTCCTCCTCCTTGTAACAGCCTTTTACAGACTTGAAAACTCTTATCATGTTCCCTCTCAGTCTTCTCTTTTCCAGACTAAACACACCCAATTTTTTCAATCTGCCCTCATAGGTCCTGTTTTCTAAACCTTTAATTGTTTTGTTGCTCTTCTCTGGACTCTCTCCAGTTTGTCCACATTCTTCCAGAAATGTGGCACCCAGAACTAGATACAATACTCCAGTTGAGGCCTAATCAGAGCGGAGTAGAGCAGAATTACTTCTCATGTCTTGCTTACAACTCTCCTGTTAATACATTCCAGAATGATATTTGCTTTTTTTCCCAACAGCATTACACTGTTGACTTATATTTAGCTTGTGGTCCACTATGACCCCCAGACCCCTTTCCACAGTACTCCTTCCTAAGCAGTCGTGTCCCATTTTGTATGTGTGCAACTGATTGTTCCTTCCTAAATAGAGTACTTTGCATTTGTCCATATTGAATTTCATCTTATTTACTTCAGACCATTTCTCCAGTTTGTCCAGATCATTTTGAATTTTAATCCTATCCTTCAAAGCATTTGCAATCCCTCCCAGCTTGGTATTAATATATATTAATATATATTTTTAAAAAGTTACCATAGGGATAATTACTCCATCCAGGACAGGTTAGGCATTTTAGAACTCACTACTCAAATAATTAAATTTAAGTGTAAGAGAGAAATAAAAATTATAAAATGCATAGACCAGTCAAAAAGTTAAAATAACACACTTTGAAAGAATAAAATTATAGAGAATATATGTGCATTGCAGGAAGTACGAAGAAGTAACAACAACAATAATACAAGTATGTGTTGGGAGGTGAGTGTGAAAGACTGTGTGTGTGTGTGTGTGTGTGTGTGTGTGTGTGTGTGTGTGTGTGTTGGCTGCTGGGGAAGTTTCTGAGACGCTATGTGCTGTCTTTTTAAGGCACTCACTGAAAGCTCTCCTGCTCCTGAGTACCCTACCTCTGCGGAGATAGGGTCAATGGATGGGGTCGGGGGGGGGCGGGGGAAGTGGCACCAACTTTCCTTGGTGCTGGTGGGTGCTCGCACCCCCCCCCCGCCCTGACTTCACCCTTTCCCTGTCCCGCCCCCATTCCAACTCCTTCCCCAAAGTCCCCACCCCAACTCTGCCCCCCCCACCCCTATTGGACCCCTTCCCCAAATCCCCGCCCTGGCCCCACCTCTTCCCTAAGCATGCCACGTTCCCCCTCCCTCCCAGCCACGTGAAACATCTGTTTCGTGGCGCAAGCGCTGGGCGCTAGGGGGGAAAAGCAGGCATGTGGCACACTCAGGAGAGGAGGCAGAGCGGAGGTGGAGGTGAGCTGGGCGGGAGGGAGGGAGGGCAGGCGGGGAGCTGCCGGTGGGTGCTGAGCCCCCTCCAATTTTTCCCCGTGGGTGCTCCGGGGCTGCATGGAGTCGGCGCCTATGGTGGGAGGCTGGGGGGAGAGACTGTGTGTGTGTGTGTGTGTGTGTGTGTGTGTGTGTGAGAGAGAGAGAGAGATTGTGTGAGCTGGCTGCTTGGGAAGTCTCTGAGAGACCGTGCACTGTCTCTTTAAGGCACTCACTCACCACCCGGACCACAGCAGATCTCTCCTGCTCCGAGTCCTGAGCCCTGTCTCCTCTCCCCTGCTCTGCGGAGATGGGATACAGGGGCGGAGGGACACGACACCCTGACATTAGCACTCCCCTCACACACACACACACACCCCATTCTGCACAGCCAGCAGGAGGGTCCTGGGAGCAGCTGATGTGGCTGCAAAGTAGCGTCAGGTGGGGCACCTGAACACACGCTGCCGGATGTGCCCGGCTCTGCTAATCAGGTGCGCGGCACTTGAATCATTCCTGGGTGACCGCACAGCTTAGAGGGAACACAGGTCCTGAGTAATTTCTTTGGAGCACACACAGAGCTGGAGAAACCTCCTGTGTCAGTTTTCATCTGCTGCTGACCCCAGTGCAGCTTACTATATTTAAGATGCTATGGGGCCTTTTCTGCGTACATAAGCCTCATGGGATTTTGGTAATTTTTTTGTAAAGCACTTGGGTTTCCTTAAGGATTAAATGCACAGGGTAACATTTTCAAAAGTGCAAGTGAATGGGCCTAATGCTCTTATGTGCCTAAGTCACTTTTGAAAAAAATCTGGTTCCTAAATCGTGTAGGTGCTGTTGAAATTTTTACCCAGAGAATACATGTAAAATGTCATCCTTTCTTTCCATTTCCATTCTCTTTCTTATGGCTGCACCACAGAGGAGGAAGATGTCGAGGGAAATAAAAGTAAGGAGGCATTAGGTATGGGGTAGGTAGAAGAAAACTAGGGAGCAATCGATAGGGTAGGGAACTAGAGAACAATAGAACATACAGAAAGGTGAGAGAGAGAGAGCAATATAGGTAAAGAGGGGGTTGAATAGTTAATAACCTGTCACCGGACTAGCTTCTTAATGTGGCTTTCTTATGTTGTCTGGTTAAAGAATGAGGGGTTCATTCCTTCCGCAATGTAGAAAAGAGTAATCTCTTTTTTCGCCTTTCTCTTCCTGTCCCCAGTGGCAATCAGAGATTTTAAGAAGCCTGTTTTCTGTTCAAGGCAGACATGCCTAATCCTGACAGGTGCCTGGAACTCATGCACTAACACTTGCCCTGAGCCCATCACATCACCCACACTCCTACTGCCTACAGTTAGCCTCCAGAACTGAGATGCATAGGGATTTTTCATTAGCAATCTCCAGTTGCCATTGAAGCTCAGGCTACAGAAATGGCTAAGAATTTCTCTAGGAGCGCTCTTTTCCATATTTGGTATCCTCAGGTTTTTAAAATCCTATAACTAAAGAAAGACTTCTCTCCCTCTTTTTTGATAGTTCTGCTATATATTTTTGTCTTGTTTGGACTCTGAGTTCTAAGAGGGATAGTCCAATACTTTAAAGTACTGGTCTCTGCACTGGAATAGCTCTATTTCAAGCAGCTCTGATGTGTCCTTTACAGCAGTATTGCTAGCAGCTTCTGTGGCTTTGGCTTTCATTGGCATCACCACGCCGACACTGACCAGCATTACCACTACCTTTCTGGGTACTAATATTGAACATGGTACTCTTGGCACCCTATATCATTCAAGTAGCAGCTGGTCAGTGCAGAGGTGCTACCACCGGAAGCACAAGTGGCAGACACTTGATAACTGAGAGATCCCTTGTGTGTGGAGTCAGAAACTACATTTGTGCACTCTCAACTGCACTCTTCGCCTGGTCATCCTTTCTCATTTTTGCTAGAATCGTTCAGAATTAGTTCACACAGAAATTCTGCTTGATAAGAAATTCCTAGTAAAAAAACTTGAAGATAGCTCAGATTGTAAATCCATATCAGTTACTTTAAAATAATTGTAATTCTCTACGAAGGCCAGATATTCAGCACACCACTGAGTTTACATGCAGGGTGCTTGTCACTCAGTGTTCAATACCTTTGGGAAGGTCTGAGACAAGAGCCATTAGCTGCTCTTGCCGGGCATCACCTGCTGCAGGTGGATGAGTTACCAGCTATGTTGGGCCCTGGGTGTGGGGCAAATTGGGCAGTGGAAGCTAGAGGAAGCCCCCCTAGTGGATGGGTTTGGGACAGACTCATGGCTGGCAGCACTGAGTTCAATGGGAAGGCCAGATATTCAGAGTTTCAGTTTGTTAAAACTTGGGTACACCACACCCATCAGTGTAGATTATGGATCCCAATTCATACACATGATATGCTGAAATACGCAGCAGTTGATAGACAGCAGCTTAATTTAGGTTCAATTGTGCTATGTTGAAACAAAGGCCAGTATGATTTTGGAACTGCATATGTAGAGTGTAGTATACGGTGGAACTGGGAGACAGTGGTCTCTCCTTGATACAGCTCTGGTGAGACCACACAAAGAATGCAGTATTTGGTTCTGGGCACCTCATGACAAGAACAATTAATGAAGTGCTGGAGAGGCTAATTTCAAAAGGAAAGTTGGAAGAACTTAACATAGTCATTTCATTAGGTCCCATTGCACTTTGTATAAAGTTGAAATTTGTTGTTGCTTTCAAGCCCCTACATCATATGATAGCTGCTGTCTGCCTCACTGACCTGGTCTCCTATTATATTCCCCCATCAACTTCTTCACTCCACCACTGCTACCAGCTTGAATACCCTGCTTGACTCCTCTTCTAAAATTCTCTGTAAGAATGCCCTCTGGATGTCTTCCCTACTGAAAATTCCTTCCCTTCAGTCATATCCCACCTGAAAACTCACTTCTGTCATTTCACCTACAAGGTTTAAAAAAAAAGTGACATGATTTATTCAGCTGACTTTTTATTTAACACCCTTGGCTGCTTCTTTTCCTCTCCCTTCATCTGTTTAAATGATTAGGCAAAGAGTAGAACAATTGTCATTGCATACTCTTTGGGACAGGATATATGGGGCAGATTTGCAGAGATGTTAATTCCTATCAGTCTTTGTAAATCTCCTCCGTGTCTTTGTGCTTTATTATGTTTTTTTGTGAGTCACCTAGCACATTTTGTAGCACTTAAAACTGATGATATCTAGGCTGGCTAAATGTCACCAGAAAGGAATATAACCAGGTACAAGTATCAGAAGAGGGTAATCATCAGACAAGGAGAAAAGTTGCTTAGAACAATCAGAGAATACAAAGAAGAAGAACATTTTGGTAAACAATTTCTAAACAACCTGTTTGACTGTATAACTGTGTCTCAGCAGACGTACTGGTAGCTTCCCCACATGAACTAGACCAGATGATTCACGTGAGAAAATGCATTAGGGAACAATCCTCTATTCAATAGGGATAGACCAGGTGACTTTATAGGATCAGCTTTTACGATGTCTTTTTTGGTCTACTTAGCAGCGTGGTTGTTTTCCTTTTCCAGGTATCATACAGGCTTTTTGAAGACATGGGGCTGTTTGAAGCCTTTAAAATTCCAGAGAGGGAGTTCATGAATTACTTTCATGCCTTGGAGTGTGGATACCGAGAGATACCTTGTGAGTAAAACTCCAGGTTAAATAAGAGTCTCTTGCGCAAATGTCTTTGACTTTTGACATGTTCAGTAATTATTTTTTATACACTCTTTCCTCTCCCTAATCACCACAGCCATTTCTTCTTTCAAGGGCTGCATTTTGTCTCCTACCTCTTGGATAAATGCATAAGGGTACATCTACACTACAGCGGGGAGTCGATTTAAGATACGCAAATTCAGCTACGTGAATAGCGTAGCTGAATTCGACGTATTACAGCCGACTTACCCCGTTGTGAGGACGGCGGCAAAATCGACTTCTGCCGCTTTTTGTCGGCGGCGCTTACTACCACCTCCGCTGGTGGAGTTAGAGCGCCGATTCGGGGATCGATTGTCGCGTCCCGACGGGACGCGATAAATCGATCCCCGAGAGGTCGATTTCTACCCGCCGATTCAGGCGGGTAGTATAGACCAGGCCTAAGAGTAGTAGTCCTCTTTTGGTGTACAGGATGTGATGTACGCAAATCTTTGTGCATTGTTAAGAGTATCCCACAATTTTGTCAATACACACAACACTGCTAAGCTAATTGCCTCTTATGCAGAGGCTCTTCCTGAAGTCTGCCCTCATGTTTCTGTCTTTTTGGCTTTCATGGGTTTTTTTAATAGTATTATTTTACTTCATAGAAAACTCTGTGTAAATCTCGGGTAGTAAGATGGCTCCCATTTTGAGAGTTTCTGGGTATCAGGGACTGTTCTATCTCGCCATGCTTGTTATTGGTTGGTGATATTGTCAGTCTTATCTGGAGATTTTTGGAATGGTTGCCCGCCTCCCACTCCCCCTCAGGAGATGTGTTAGAGATGTGCACACTGTGATATGCTTCCACACAAAAGATGCTATAGAAAAGTGATTTTAAACCTGTGGTCCCGGACTCCTGGCATAACTTTCAGCAGACATCCCAGCTCTTCTATGCTCTTCAGAAGCAAGTATACACCCATATATAGCTATCTGATTTACTGTAGAGATACATATTATATAGAAAATGGATGTTATTGAGGTACATTTACTGAATATATCTGTATAGAAATATATAATCTATATTTTTCAGGATCCTAGGACTCTGTCCCTGAATTTTATTATCTTTGCTAAAGAAATATAACATTTAAGTTCCCCCATTTTTGAAGGGCCTTTTATCTACGTGTTGCATTGTTGGAGATTGATACCAGAGCTGAATAAAATCTATATAAGGGCTTGTGTTTGTTGTGGTGTTAGCTCAAGATGTTACTCTAGTGTTGTCCTTAGTCTGATTCCCATCCCCACACACAAATCTCTAGCTCAACTTAAGTGGTTCTTTGCTTTAAACTTGAGCTAGCTGGCCTGTCAGGGGCGTATGGATTGAAGCTCAAGGGCTGCTGATGCTCAAGCTAGTGATGCAGCCAGGATGCAGCTACAGGCAACAACTTGAGTTAGCACAGCTGGTCAGATGCTAATCCAATCACCGTGTAGCCAGAGTGTTGTTTCAAGATGTGGCTGCTCTCATCCAGGCTAGGCTAGTGGAATAACTCAAGCTAATTGTTTCAGTGAAGACAAGCTCTTATTGTTAGAAACTCGGAGAAATCCTGGCCACCATGACTCGAATGGGAGTCTTTCCATTGATTTTAGAGGAACCAGTATTTTACCCTTTGTATTGACCAGATGATACTTGCATAACAAAAGGCCGGGGAAGTAGAAAGGAGCAGGGCTCTCATTCCTATGCTAAAAGCTCCCTCTCTTCTCTCTTGCCTGGGGGAGTAGTTCTCCCCCATGGCTTCCCCTCTTCCTACCTTGTGTATAAAAGCTCCCCCTCCAGTAGCAACCTAGTAGTAAAAGGAAACCTGAAAACTTACAGAATTGTAAAATAAGTGGAGGTCCTCAGATCTTGTAATGTCTGTTGTTTTTTGGCTGTTCCTTGAACTGAAACTCCCTAGAAGTTCCCCGTTATATCCAGTAGATGGTGTTGTGTGCCCTCTGATAGAAAGAATCTGCATGTTTAATAACAGTGTCATCGATTGCTTTGATTTGTATCATAGATCACAACAGAATTCATGCGACTGATGTTCTACATGCTGTTTGGTACCTTACTACTCAGCCTATCCCAGGACTCTCAACTGTGATTAACGACCATGGGTCAGCAAGTGATTCAGGTATTCTTTTTAATATACTGTTCTTTTAAGACATGGGTTGTGGAATACTGTACATTTCATTTGCTAGACTTTCAAACAATTTCAGCAATATATATTTGATATTTAATGTGTGCTAGAATATTTATGTGTATGTTGCAACTGTGGTAGACTGATTCTTTCCAGTGGATTTCCATCAACTATACTTAGGGCCCTACCAAATTCATGGCCATGAAAAACGCCTCACAGACCGTGAAATCCAGTCTCCCCTATGAAATCTGGCTGTTGTAGGAGTGTCACAGTATTGCCACCCTTACTTCTACACTACCTTCAGAGCTGGGCAGACAGAGAGTAGCAGCTACTGGCCAGGTGCCCCACTCTGAAGGCAGAGCCACCACCAACAGCAGCACAGAAGTGAGAGTGGCATGATATGGGGCGGGGGTGGAGGGGAAGTTGTCACTTGGAGTGGGGAGCAAGACTGGCCATATAGCTGGGCGACATGGGCAACCACCCAGGGTGCTGTGATCAGAGAAGGCGCCATGGTGTTTCTCTCTCTCTCTCTCTCTCTCTCTCACACACACACACACACACACACACACACACACACACACACACACACACACGTCCCCAGACCCCTTTAATCCCTGAGCATTGGGGTCAGGCAGTGGTGGGGTTGGGGGCACTCTAGCCGGGGCTTCCTACTGGGCTCCAGCTACTAGGCTTGGCTGAGAAGGGATGGCGCTTTCTTTTCCCCTGCACAGGTCAGACACACCTCCGGGAACCTCCCTCAGCTGCAGGAAGCTTCGCGGTTGCTGGCTGAAAACCCAGGTCTGAAGGCAGCATCGCTGCCGCCAGCCACACAGAAATAAGGATGGCAATACCGCGACTCCCCTACAATAGCCTCGCAATCCCCCCATGGCTCCCTTTTGGGTCGGGACACCTATGGTTACAACACTGTGAAATTTCAGATTTCAAGATCTGAATCTATGACATTTAAGATGCTTAAAATCCTATGACTGTGAAATTTACCAAAATGAACCACCATGAATTTGGTAGGTTCCTAATTATACTGTAGACACACAGAATTTTACACTTAAAAATATGTGAATTCAAGACTTTTGTAAGCTTTGTAGGACCATTTTACTTTTTCATGTTCTTTTTAAGCCCTTTCTTTCTACAAGCCACTTAAGTGATGACACCAGTGGTGTCTGCAAGTTAGCGGAGCTTGTGTGTATTGTTAATAAACACTTGGGATCTTTTGGGTGCAAAGATGTTTTACAAAAAACATTTTTGAAAGACATTCACTCATAAAAATTACCATAGCGGAATAGGCCTGAAGTCTGGCTAGGCCAGGATCTGCCTCTGAAAGTGATCTGTTCCAGAAGTCTCGGACTGTCTCCACTGCCTGAGCTTAAAGATCCAAATCTATTAGCTCAAAGTCTGTAAATGACTCAGAAACCTCTATGTGGTCCAGCCATTAGAGGGAAACAGAGAGCCATGCTATGTAAACCTGGATTAGCTAAGAAACGCTGGGCTGTTCATTGATTAATACCTCACAATTAATTAATTAATTGCACATAAATTTACAGTGTTATGATTAGGCTTGGAAGGTTTGATTTTTACTGGTAAATGTTGGTGAACGTCGATTTCATTGTACACATGCAAACTAATGAAAAAATAATCAAAATTACAGGTAGGCAAAGTCAGAAAAATGCTGCTTGAGAACTTATAAGTATTTGATTTAAGGATATTTACTATGTGTATTTTGACATGTGAAGTTGACAGCTTGTGTTTATCAGTTTTATAAAGCTTTAACTTTTTGAATCCAAACATCTACTGTCACTAAATAATTATTGTCTGATTCCCCCATTATTGCCTGCAAAATTTACATACATAAAAAGAGGAGGAAAATGCTTAAAACCCAGAATTTTGCACAACTGAGAAAATTTAAATTAAAAATTAAAAAAAAATGCTTAAAAATAAACATCCAATTGTGCCAGTTCTAGTTAGGGTAACAGTCATTTTTGAATTGCTGGAACATACACAGAATATCAGAAATCATTGAGTTGAGTATTTCTGCACTTGGATACTAGACCCGTTCTGAGATGATTGTTTTTGGTCAAATGTTTTTTTTTTGGGGGGGGGGTTGTAACACACAAGCAATTTTGCTCATGGTCTATATTTTCAATAAGTAATTAATACTCAAGGGACTCTATTTCTGCTCAGATTCTGATAGTGGAATCACTCATGGCCATATGGGATATGTGTTTTCGAAGATGTACACACCTGCAGATGAGAGTTACGGCTGCCTATCTGGCAACATCCCTGCCCTAGAATTGATGGCGCTTTATGTAGCTGCAGCCATGCATGATTATGATCATCCAGGAAGGACCAATGCCTTTTTGGTTGCAACCAGCGCGTCTCAGGTAAGTCTTGGGCCATGTTTTTAAAGTCTACATAATCGTTAAGCTTCCAAAGACTTTTGAGCACAGCTTTTCATTGTCAAGGGTGCTTTTGGCTTGCATCGGGTACTCGCCTGATGTAAACTATGAAATTGTTAGCATTGACTACTGTATTTCTTATTGCACAAATTGTGATTGTTCTACGGTATGTTGTGGAGCATGGTACACTTAAACTATGCACAACAGCAGCACCAACAGCATCTCTTTAATTTGGGGCTAAGTGGATTTTTTCTATTTAACTTATTGATGGATTTGTTGATTTTAAAAAAACATTTGGAGGAAGAGAGGCTACATTTCTGTCAGTTCATATGGAACTCCTAACTTCTGTGCAGTGAATACACTGACTTCATATGTAGTGACACACAGAAAGGTATAATTAAGAGGCACCTTGTTTTTTCATGTTTTTCTGTGTACAGGAGAAGTCAGATTTTGCACCAGCTATTTCTTTGATTGCTCATCCGTAGTAGCATTTGAGCACCTCATAACCAATAATGAATTTATCTTTACTAATTTCTAGTGAGGTAGGGAAGTATTCTTACCTTCTATTTATAGATTCAGCACTAATGCAAAGGGACATTAAATGAGTTGCACAAGGTCTCACAAGAAGTCTGTGCCAGTGTTGGCCACTAAATTCAGATTTCCTGAACCCAGTCCATTGTCTTAACCAGAAGACCGTCCTTCCATCCTTTACATTCCAAACCACAATGTAGCTTCAGCATACTCTGTAAAAAGGAGCTTATGATTGTTATTTCTGGAAGGAAAGAAGGCTGAGCTAGTGATTACGGACCTAGACTGTGACTCAGAAAACCTGAGTTCAGTTCTCAGCTGGGACACAGACTTCCTATGTGACCTTAGGCAAGTCATTTGGCCTCACTGTGCCTCAGTTTCCCATCTATAATATGTGGATAGTACTTCTCTACCTCATGAGGATGTTGAGAGGATGAAATCCATTGATGTTGGTGAGGTACTATCCCTGTGTTAGTAGAGAGGAAAGCTCCTCCTGCATTTTGGGACCAATCTTATTTAATCTTTTTATTACTGACCTTGGCACAAAAAGTGGGAATGTGCTAATAAAGTTTGCGGATGACACAAAGCTGGGAGGTATTGCTAATACAGAGAAGGACGGGATATTATACAGGAAGATCTGGATGACCTTGTAAACTGGAGCAATAGTAATAGGATGACATTCAATAGTGAAAAGTGCAAGGTCATGCATCTAGGGATTAATAACAAGAATTTTGGTTATAAATTGGGGACACATCAGTTGGAAGTAACAGAGGAGGAGAAGGACCTTGGAATATTGGTTGATCACAGGATGACTATGAGCCGCCAATGTGATATGACTGTTAAAAAAGCTAATGCGGACTTGGGATGCATCAGGCGAGGTATTTCCAGTAAAGATAAGGAGGTGTTAGTACCGTTATACAAGGCACTGGTGAAACCTCATCTGGAATATTGTGTGCAGTTCTGGTCTCCCATGTTTAAGAAGGATGAATTCAAACTGGAACAGGTACAGAGAAGGGCTACTAGGATGATCCAAGGAATGGAAAACCTGTCTTCTGAAAGGAGACTCAAAGAGCTTGGCTTGTTTAGCCTAACCAAAAGAAGACTGAGGGGAGATATGATTGCTCTTTATAAATATATGAGAGATAAATATCAGGGAGGGAGAGGAATTATTTAAGCTTAGTACCAATGTGGACATACGAACAAATGGATATAAACTGAACATTAGGAAGTTTAGACTTGAAATTAGACGAAGGTTTCTAACCATTAGAGGAGTGAAGTTCTGGAACAGCCTTCCAAGGGGAGTAGTGGGGGCAAAAGACATATCTGGCTTCAAGACTAAGCTTGATAAGTTTATGGAGGGGATGGTATGATGGGATAGCCTAATTTTGGCAATTAATTGGTCTTTGATTATTAGCAGGTAAATATGCCCAATGGTCTGTGATGGGGTGGGATCTAAGTTACTACAGAGAATTCTTTCCTGAGTGCTGGCTGGTGAGTCTTGCCCACATGCTCAGGGTTTAACTGATCACCATATTTGGAGTTGGGAAAGAATTTTACTCCAGGGCAGATTGGCAGAGGCCCTGGAGGTTTTTCACCTTCCTCTGCAGCATGCGGCACGGGTCACTTGATGGAGGATTCTCTGCACCTTGAGGTCTTTAAATCACAATTTGAGGACTTCAATAACTCAGACATAGGTTAGGGGTTTGTTACAGGAGTGGGTGGATGAGATTCTGTGGCCTGCATTGTGCAGGAGGTCAGACTAGATGATCATAATGGTCCCTTCTGACCTTAAAGTCTATGAGTCTGAGTCTATTCTCCTAAGATTCAGCAAAAAAACACTTGTTCTGGTTAAACAGTTGTAAAAGTCAGGAATAGAAGTTAGATGATAGCTCTTAATGTACAGTACTTACTGGGTTGTAAATAAATGAAGGGGCAGCATCAAAGTCCCTGTTGGATTTCATTTCACTTTGATATCACTTGAAGTCCGCAAAGTTTCTATTTGGATCTGGTTCCTCCCCTCTTTTGATCACTTGCTTTGTTACCAGAACAGCAGCAGCAGCTTTGAGGAATGGCAAAGTGCTGCTGCCTAGCCAAAAATCTCCCTTCAAAAATGATCCCATGTGGCAGGGTATATGTGTCACACAGGTGACATGTTTACTCTGTGGCTAGGCAGAAGGGGCTGCTCACAGCAGCTCAAATTTTGCAACATGATCTATGCAGTGAGGAACTGTGATGGCTTCAGAAGACTATAACAATACTACTTTGATGCAGTTGGTAATGAAAAAAATGATATTCAAGTATATACTTGAATATATGTAGACACATCTCCACAAAACTAAATAAAACTCTATTTATTCTCAGGCAAATTTGGTATTTCTCTCCTTATGCTAAACAGTCAAGAGATTGTGGCTGAAATTCAAGCAGAATTTGACCATGTGACTTTAAATTCTGGACCAGTGCAGGACTGTTCCCTAACCTATATTCCCTAGTGCTTTGTTTGATCTAGTTCTGAATGGAGCATCTATCATTTCTCAGCGCTAGGGACTTCAACATCAGTGGAATTTTAACCAATTGGGGATTTTGGTGTTGCAGGTTCTGTCAGGTCATATATGTATAAAATACGGGAGCTAGAAGTTCACATATTAGTATGACGGGAACTATGTAACCATACTAGATTGAGAGAACCAGTTAGAAGCCCCAACCAGAAAACACCATTGCTCTTGAAGACTGTAGCTCTGTGAAGTGATGGAAGTACTGTTACATATAATATATATTCATTAATAGCTAATATTAAAGTGTGCATCTGTGTGTTTGTGTAAAATATATATAACACATATGCACGTGTCTTCAGGTCTTGCACTCCAAAGGATCTCCTATTTCCAGTTGACCACTGCTATATAGTGAATTTATCTGCTCTCTGCCAATGCATTAATGGCTAATATAAAACACCAGATTAACTCATCACAGCGTGGGTCAACCAGAAATGGGAGATTGTCTAGAGTGCAAGAGCTGGATCTTCCAAATCAGTCTTAACCACAACTGCCGTTACTGCTGTCAGAAATTAACACGCCTTAAAATCTCTGCAAAAAATCTTTTAAAGACCTGATCCTTTCTCTCATTTCTCCCATCATCAAAAGTCATTTCATTATTCCAATAGTCATTCTTATTTCATGTTTTTCTGTTTCAGACACTAGGAGAATTCTTAATTCTTAAATCAGTGTATTGTTTCCACAGGCCGTGCTGTATAACGACCGCTCTGTTTTGGAGAACCATCACGCAGCTGCTGCGTGGAATCTTTTCATGTCCAGGCCGGAATATAACTTCTTAGTCAACCTTGATCACGTGGAATTCAAGCATTTCCGCTTCCTTGTAATTGAGGCCATTTTGGCCACCGACCTGAAGAAACACTTCGATTTTGTAGCCAGATTCAATGCCAAGGTAATAAGAAATTTTAATTTCCAATGCTTTCTAAAGGGAAAGAGGATTCTTTGTGCCCTTCTGTACATCAAATGGGTCACCAGCTGGGAAAGATCACTAAAAAGGCAGCCCCACAGACAGAGACACATCTCCATTCAATGAATAGTGATACTGAAACAGTAACAGGTATTTCTAAAACCAGGTTCTGAACAATTTTTCATAATATTCATTTAGCTATTGAAAATTACCAGAAATTAGTTACTTTAACTGGATATTAAGCTGCATCCCTCAGCAACATGGCATTGCCTCTCTATCTCTCTCTCTCTCTCTCTCTCTCTCTGTGTGGATACACTGATGAAGGAACCACATGCAGAAAGCTTGGAACCTATGAACGTGTGATCAGTTTTGTTTTCCATTTCTCCTTAACCATTCTCTCTCTTTTTAAATGGCTGAAAATAAACATCTTATGTACTGTGTTAAGAACCTAGTCCAAACATTTCAATTAGGCATCTAAATCCATAGTAAGGTACCTAAATAAGTGAACTGAACACTCTTATACCCCACTAAAATCAGACAGATCGGTGGGTTTTCAGCATCTCTGCAAATCAGGTCAGATGGAGCCCAATCCAAAGCCCACTGCAGTCAATGGAAGGACTCTGTTAATGTCAGTGGGGACTGAATTTGATGCCTAGATCACTGATTTTGGTGCCTTGATTTAGACACCTGGATTCGATAACTTTGTCCTAAATTTTCATTTTTGTGAGGTTAAATAGCCAGAGAAAAAGGATGAGTTAAAGCCAGAAGTAGTATAGCTCTAGATCCAGGAACAAAACATGATATATATGAGAAATAGGCAAGCTAGCCACCCATTAGTACCCTGCCAGACATTACTTGGAGGTGCTCAACATTAAACTTGGTTTAAATTTATATGGCAGGTACACGCTAGATGTCACATGTGAAGGTGATATCTGCACTCTCTCAGAAGAGGAAATCAGATGGATGGCTTGAAGTGGCATGTCTTATTGACTGACTATAGATTTGTAATGACAATTGGCAGCTGTCCCCCTATGTTGGGTCATTGGATAGTGTGAGTGGTTACACAATAAAGTGGGAGGAATAGCTGAAAATATTAAATAAAACTTTCTGTGCTAAATTTGTCTCTGCCTTAAAGGAAATTATCTATGATTCTTAGTGATTTAATCACTCATTTATATTGCAGAAGTGTCTACAGGCCCCAGTCAGAGATCAGGGCCCATTTATGCTGGGCTGCAGGCAGCATAAATACATGTAACAGTCCCTGCCCCAAAAAGCTTGCAGTGTAAAATGTGCAATGGACAGCAAGTGGATATAACAAACAAGTAGGGGGAAGACCAGGTAACACTGAGGAAATCATGTATGATGTCATAAGGCAGGGGTCGGCAACGTTCGGCACGCGGCTCACCAGGGTAAGCACCCTGGCGGGCCGAGCCAGTTTTATTTACCTGCTGATGCGGCAGGTTCGGCCGATTGCGGCCCCCACTGGCCGCGGTTCACCATCCCGGGCCAATGGGGGCGGTGAGAAGCCGCGGCCAGCACAACGAACCGCGGCCAGTGGGGGCCACAATCGGCCAAACTCGCCGCGTCAGCAGGTAAATAAAACTGGCCCGGCCCGCCAGGGTGCTTATCCTGGCGAGCCGCGTGCCGAACATTGCCGACCCCTGTCATAAGGAGTGGTCTTAGCATATCAGCTTCCATTGTCAAGTGTTTTGTAGACATTGAGACAGGTTAGCTGTAAGGAGAGATTTGAATGAAGACAATGACACAGATATTAATTGGGAACTTCTCCCATGCATAAAGGGTGGTGTGGGATAAAGGGTGAAGGTGCTTTAGGGAAAATTGAACTAATGGGCAATGAAGGCTGGTATCATTGGCACAGTGGAGGTAGGATACATAGTCACATCATTAGAATACTGGAGAGAGAAACCACTCTGGTAGAAATGTGAAGCCATTGATTTCCCTGTGCCTTACCGCTGCCTATTTGATCTTGTATTGAGAGACTAAAGCTGCTTCGTTATTTAAATTATAGCTGTGGTCACGTTAGATCACAAGAAAACCCTTTTGTTTTAAAAGGGGCAGAATAATATGTGTCAGCTGTTGTTGGGTTTTTTTTTTTGTGGGGGAACTTTTTCAAACACATTTAGGCCAAATAGAAAAGAAATGTAGGCCTTGTCTGTCTACACACAAGCTTGCACCAGTTTAACTAAAATTGGTTTTAGAACACACCTCTAGTTAAATTGATGCAACTTTGTATATAGATAAGGCCATCATTTCTTAGAAAATTTTGTAGGTCTGTCTTCTGCTATTAATGCTTTAGAGCCAGAGTGTTAATTGCTAAATAATTATATGATTCCTAATTATCTATCTCAAACCTTAATTATTGGAACTACTTCTTCTTTTTCATGCTTGATCTACACTCTTAAATTACAAACCAGGGCAAACCCACCTATTTAGGTTTGTAGTTTGCATTCAGTAGCTGAGCATGTTTTAGCACATCACAGGACAAGATTTTCCTCTTACCATGGGCTATTATAATGGTTTTATCCCTTTGTGTATCTTCCAGGTGAATGATGATGTTGGAATTGACTGGACTAATGAAAATGACCGCTTGCTGGTTTGCCAAATGTGCATCAAACTGGCTGACATCAATGGGCCTGCCAAATGCAAAGACTTGCATCTGCAGTGGACAGAGGGCATTGTTAATGAATTCTATGAACAGGTAAATGTGTGCCCAAAGCAGGAATGAATTTATTTTCTGTCCTAAATTATTCTGTAGTGTGGCTGCATTTTAGCTTGGAGTTGATTGCATTTCAGTGCTGGGTGAAATTACTTTTATTTTTAAAGAAAGTTTGAGGAATACACTTTCCGTTTTTGCATGAACTATGCCCGGTTCAAAGTTCATGATAGCATTCAAGAACAGAACACCATAGCTTGGTTTGCAAGGAACTGGAAGCAAAGCAACCCCCTAGTATTCCCTTGGAAGTTCTGAGGGAGCCCTGATCTTAATCTTTTCCAGTTAGAATTAGAGGCACCTGTTTTGCCTATTTAGCACTGCTTGTATTCAGGGGAACTATCCCACTGTATCCAAGGCCAGTTCCCCCCCTGAGTTTTCAGGGGTAACTACACCATATATCTTATGTCATCGGGAATGGGCCAGCAAGCTGAGCCACTGCCCCCACAAGGCCCAAGAATCTTCTGGGAAGGGCTGGACAGTGACCCAGAGTTTGCATGTTAAGCACTGCAGGGTGCTGACTGCCCCTAGTTTTAGCGTATTAGCGACTGCATTGGGAAAGGTCTGGCTTCTCTCTGCTCCCTGGTAGTGTATGTAGGAGGAGTGAGAGGAAGAAAAATTCAAGCATTTATCTGGCCTCTTCGTTCAAAGCACCCGAGGATGCAAAAGGACACTAGCCTCTGCATAAATATAAGACTAATTATTAAAAATAAATCCTACTGCAAGAGAGAGTTCTGCCCTAATCGCCTGGATTTTCCTCCAGGACTGTGTTCTTATTATTTCTTTGCTGCATCTCATTGTATCTCACGTAAAGAGATGCAGTCATTTAAACTCCACTGCATACCAATCAGATATAATGACGTGGCTCACGTTGGATCTGTCACAGCTGATGGCATGCACAGTACATGTTCTGGTGTTCTGGTACACTAAAGGCAGCAACGTCATAAAAGCTGTTGACAAGGAACCCTAAAACAAGATCAGCAAAAGCATTATGATGTTGTGTGCTTTACAGTAGATTCATTCCATCTGCACACTCGGATTAAGGTTTTATCTTCATTGCCCTTGCACTCAGTCTTCCTTTTAGGATGGGCACTACATAGTACCGTTTAATTCTTGGCTTGAAAGTGACTTCCAACATGGCTGATAGCCAAAAATATTCTATTAAATTGTTAGAGATTTTTGATCAATGCACTTTGTTCCTGAAAAAAATCAATGCTTCTGAGTGCTTTATGCAATGTGCTTTTCATTATGTCCTTTGAATGACATTAGTTGCCATGCCAACATGATGTATAGTAGCAATTTTCCTCCAGAACCTGCTGCAGGTATTAGAGACAATGGGCTCATATGTATCAGCTGATTTATTTTAGCTGAGGATCTAGCCAACACCTTATCACCTTTCCCACTCCCCCAGCTCCTAAAACAACTGTCTATTTTAGGGAAAACATCCAGTTTCTCATTCTGAAAGGAAGAATTATAAGGGATACACTAATCTCCCCAAAGTAGGTTTGCTAGAAAAGTGGATTGCAAATGTACAATGTAATTCATATCTTATTGCCCTTATATAAATCCATGGTACGCCCACATCTTGAATACTGCGTACAGATGTGGTCTCCTCATCTCAAAAAAGATATACTGGCATTAGAAAAGGTTCAAAGAAGGGCAACTAAAATGATTAGGGGTTTGGAACGGGTCCCATATGAGGAGAGATTAAAGAGGCTAGGACTTTTCAGCTTAGAAAAGAGGAGACTAAGGGCGGATATGATAGAGGTATATAAAATCATGAGTGCTGTGGAGAAAGTGAATAAGGAAAAGTTATTTACTTGTTCCCATAATATAAAAACTCGGGGCCACCAAATGAAATTAACGGGCAGCAGGTTTAAAACAAATAAAAGGAAGTTCTTCTTCACACAGTGCACAGTCAACCTGTGGAACTCCTTGCCTGAGGAGATTGTGAAGGCTAGGACTATAACTGGGTTTAAAAGAGAACTGGATAAATTCATGGGGGTTAAGTCCATTAATGGCTATTAGCCAGTATCGGTAAGGAATGGTGTCTCTATGTTTGTCAGAGGGTGGAGATGGATGGCAGGAGAGAGATCACTTAATGATTACCTGTTAGGTTCACTCCCTCTGGGACACCTGGCATTGGTCACTGTCGGTAGACAGGCTACTGGGCTGGATGGACCTTTGGTCTGACACAGTTCGGCCATCCTTCTGTTCTTATGTTCAGCATATGCCATGAAAATTGGGAGCCATTCTTGACAGCACCCCTCTCCATTAAAAAACAGAAGTGCACTGGGCTTTGAAGAATTATATCTCTGTACAAATTCTAACTTATTGTATTTAAATTTAGAAAAACACACAATATTGTTGCAGTATGTTTAATGAGTTTTAATGTTGATATTTAAAGGAAGACCAGTGAGACATGTGTGTTGTTTCCAACTGTAAATCGAGCTCATAATCAAGCTTGAAAGAATTAAGCTTGATTAATGTTAAACTTTTCATCAGTCGACTTTCTTCCCAACATTGACAACTTCTTCACATGAAATCTGAGATGTCATGCTGTGAAGGAGAGAGAACTGCCATCTCTGGTTAATCCACTTGTTATCTCAGGAATGTGCACACACTCTGGTTTTGAGATAATGATGGGAGGGGGGAGATCAAATATTTGATAGCTGAGCATTGAACTGTGTGTACCTTGTTAGAAAATGCAGGAAAGCTGGAAGTGAGGCATTCATCGAAGTTTAACTGTTTACTCTTTGTGTTTCCCTTTTCTCAAAAGGGAGATGATTCATTTAACCATATCTTGGATACTCAGAGAAACTAGGCACTTGGAAACAAATTCAACATGGATGTAATGTCTTAGAAATTGACTGTGGATCTTCAATAATGTTCATGATCTGTTTTATTTCTCAAATCTAGGTCTCCACAGTCTAGTCACATCAGTTTGCATAACAAGTCATATGCATTATCAATTATTCTTTTATTATAGGACCAATTCTTATAATAAAGGAATTTTGCTGCATTAGGGTTGATTGAAAAAGAACTTGAGTGTTTGGCTCATACAGTGGACCTTGGTAGAAAACTAGCTCTTCCATCAAAGTACCAGGAGGGGGCCTTCTCTCTCTTCCCCACCCCCCACCTCCACTCTCCCAAAAGAAATCTAGCAAAGGGACATGTGCAGAGGATCTTGCATTTTTGAATGACCCTACATTGACATGTTCATTACAACGTTCCTCGGGAAACGAGTGACTATGGCCTGAAGCTCGGCAGGTCAAAGAAACACAAAAGTAGAGTCGCCCAACTTATTTATAATGCAGCTTAAAAGAAAGGCAAAATTCATAAGAAAACTAGTTTGAAAAGCCAGCCCTTGCTCTGAAAAGGTAAATCCTGTCCCCTTGTGAATAAGGTGGTTAGTTGCTAACAAGCTAATAATGATGATAAAAATCACAAATGATTTGCATACATGATGGGGGGGAAAAACAATATGGAGAAAGGTGATTTCATTTTTAAGCTTCCAAGATGGCAATGTAGACTACAGGACTAGAAGGTGGGCATTACTTTACAAAGTCTTCATAGAGCATGTTTTGTAAATTCAGGGTATTCTTTATAGCAGATTATTCTTGTGTTTGAGCTCTGGAACTGTGTAGAGTAGTTTTTATATGAAGGCTGAAGGTATATATGCTACCTTTATATGCTGGTCTGCTATAAAATATGAAATGGTAAAAGGAGATGGCTCCACAGCAGAATATTTTTCCTTCTAATATTTGCAATTGCCTTTGATGCCTCCCTCCACGGTCTCCCCCCATATCTATGTAAATAATGTATCACACAGAAGTAACACATTTTTGTCATCTCTAGGGTGATGAAGAGGCGAGCCTTGGCCTTCCTATAAGTCCTTTCATGGATCGCTCAGCTCCCCAGTTGGCACAACTTCAGGAATCCTTCATTTCTCACATTGTGGGTCCACTGTGTAATTCCTATGACTCAGCGGGGCTGATGCCAGGGAAATGGGTGGAAGATAGCGATGAGTCAGGAGATACTGATGAGCAAGAAGAGGAAGAAACAGCAGAAATGGAAATGTGTGAAAATTCCGAGTCAAGTATGTTGTTTGCATCTGTATCTTTCAGTGGGGCTGATTTCATTTCATGGGCTAACGATCCCCTGTATAAAAGCCTAAAGAGTTTCTCCTGGTCAGCCATAACCTGAATTTCTCTAGAACTGGACTAGCTGAACTTGCCCCCAAGAGGTTTAACGGGTAGCCACACATTTTGGGAGTGGAGAAGCTTCTAAAGACTTCACAGACAACACTTCTAGTAGGTCATTAGGTTGCCCATCCTACATCTGCGATTTTTAGACTGCTCCATGGCTGGTTTTTAAAGGACTATAATTTTTTCTCCATTGGAAGATGTGGGTAGGACAAGATCTTCATCTTTTTGTTAGGTTTTTGTACGGTGCCTGGTACAATAGGCCCCAGTTCCCTGATTGGGGCCTGTAGATGCTACCACAATATATAAATTTTTTTAATGGTGGAAATATTTGAGAACACATCTTCTTGTGGAAAGGGGTCCAGTTTGCTGTATTTGTGCTGTGCATTGACACGTAAGAGATTTGGGTTTGTATCAGCTCCAGAGAATTTTTTATGATCCTCAAACCTCTGGCCAATCCATAAGTAATATTGATAGACTCCAAAATCCATCCAGTCCTCTGCTGAAAGCGTGACTGTGGCAGTGATTGGCCTGTTGGGAGGAAGCTTTGGTAGTCTACAAGGGGATGTTGAGGAGCCTGTGAAAAATGGTTTGGAGTGGTAAGTTAATTTGGAGCCCATGTCTCTTGGTAGTTTCCCTTTAAATTAATCCAGCACCTCAGCCCTTACCCCCTGTAGCCTTTCTGCCTCTCTCAGGGTCAGGGCGCCCCCTCCAGAGGCATCAGGGAGTCAGTAGGTCCACTGTATATATTGTTGGGTAGCCTGACTTGCAGCTGCGCAGTCGCCCAAATAACAATTCAAACCTCCGAAAGAGGATTAAGCCAACTACCAGTCAGCCGGGAGCCCAGGCTTCCTGGCTGGGGTGAACAGCAATATTCTATGGCTCAAACCCTGTGAGTGTGAGCTGAGCAATTAACAGTCTATGGCTTCAGCCTCCTGGTCCACTGGGTCCCAGCCCTGGGCACTAGAAGTGGTGGGCGATCCTGCCGTGGGGTCAGCAAAGAAACATGTGATCGCTGCCTTACATCCTGGCAGCACAGCCGGGTCAAAGTCTTGTTTCCCTGGGCTACTTCCTACCAATTCCTGCTGGTGCTGCTTCGTCACTGCTGGGATCTGTCTCTCAGTCTCGTGGTCAGGTGGCCCTTCCTCCAGTCTCTCCCTGGGCTTTCCGCCTCCTGGGGAAATGGTTTGCCTTTTCTTTCTGCTCCCAGTCATGGGCTTGACTGAGGGCTCAGCTCCCTGGGAGAGAGGTCTGCCTCCTTCCCTGGTCCGGCCCCAACTGAGCTGCAGGGCCCTGTTCTTATACTTCCTGCCTACCCCTGCACTTCCTGTGGAGGGGGGTGGGGTGTGGTTAACTGCACCCACCAGGGTGACTTAACCCTCTCTGTACTGGAGGCGGGCCACTCTGCCTCATTACACCACCTCTTTTCTGTTCCTCCCTCTTCTGCATTCTCTTCTCCCATTTTATTTCTGTTTCTTTCCCTTCTGTTTCATTTTCCTTTTTGGCATCCCCTTCCCCCGTTCTCCAACTCAACTTTTTACTAGGAAGGAGGTTTGGATCTAGGGGAGGGAGAGGAAGCCATCAGAGTTCTAGTACAATATTAGTAATATTTAGTACTTGTATAGGGCTCGTCACCTAAGAATCTCAAAGTTCTTCACAAAGGAGGGTCAGTATCATTCCCATTTTGTATACGGAGATTTATGATGTGAGAGGTTTAGGGACTTGTTTAAGGTCAAAGAGAGAGTCAAAATCAGGGCTCAGAATAGAACCGGGGTCTTCTGACTTCCAGTCCAGAATTCTATCCACTAAATCATACGGCCTCTTCAACCACACGTGTGATGCAGTAACTTGTAACTAGTAAACCACTGTTTTCATTCCCTTTGAGTCCTTTTCATAAATGCATTATGTTCATATGAACATATAGGAATTGCCCTACTGGCCAGACAGGTGGACTGCATAGTGTAGTATCCTGTTTTAGTAGTAGCGGAAGATGGTTTGCAGTATTGTTGCAGCTAGGGCTTGGAGCTGTGTTCTGGCTCTGCTGCAGCTCCAGGCAAAAACCTGGAGCTCCACTCCTCCAGAGCTGCTCCGCGCTCCAGCTCCGGGCTCCGCTCTAAAGCCCTGGACTTGTAGCTGTGTGTGTCCCAGGATATTAGAGAGACAAGTTGAGTGAGGTAATATCTTTTTTGGACCAACTTCTGTTGGTGAGAAAAACTTTTGAGTATACGCAGAGCTCTTCTTCTTCAGCGGAAGATTGACAGTTGTGGAATTACCTGATGAGAGGGGAAGTTTCTTCAGTTAGTGATTCATTTATGCCGTAGAATATGACACTTTATATCTGTTACATTTATTAAAAAATAACCCTAATTAATGTGACTGTGGCTGTTGTCATTATCCACGAAAATGACTAGACTTCTTTTGGAATACTGTTGCTCTCTTGGCCTCAGTGACATCACATCGCAGTAAGTTACACAGGTTAATTATGTATTGTGGGTTTTTTAAAAAAGCTTTAATTTTGTTGTCTTTCACTTCCAATGAATATCCCCTTGTTCTTTTATGAGAAGAGGTCAGTAGAGCAACTGATTCATATTCATCTGCCATCTACCATTCCATCCTCTGGTGTAGTTGCTGATTTCAGTGACAGATTACATATTTTTAATAGTAATTTTAAAGTCCTTAAGCAATCTAAGGTGTTACACTGTCTGGTCCTGTAGCTTGGTGTACTTCAATGTACCAATTTGTTCTGACATCTCCTCTTTTGACACATCAGTCCCTCATCTTTAATCGCTGAAAAGTCTAAATCTAGGGTAGGTATCTCTTCAATATCCTCCACACTGATGTAACCATTTACAAGATTACAAACATTAGGCAGGTATTTAGATCTGTTTTAAGTGTCATTTTGAATATTCCAAGCTCTTTCAGCACAACACAAAAGAGATCTCCTGTTTTAAAAGAGATGTATGCCTCTGATTTGCCCATATATGTCAAATACTTAGAAAAAGAATTTTTTTACCACATTCAGGACAACTCTAAGTGAAATGTCTTTGAGAAGATAGAAAGGGGAAATTATTGTAGAAGGCCTTTCATTGTAGTCAAGGTAATTCATTAGAACATTTTAGATAATTGGACTTTAATAAAATTAACTAGTGTATTGTCTGACCTGCAAACATTTGATGTAGCTTAAAAGCAAGAGATATTTTATGTCATGTCTGAACAGGTAACTTCCAACAAGCCCCGTTGTGAATTTAAGAGTTAAACTGAATCAATCCTTATTGGGTTCAAACAAAATCTCAAGCCATAACAAATCTCTGCTGAAAGCTGCAAGATTTGGGGTCACAGGAAACCTGGGATAGAATGTTCTAATATGGTGTATTGGTGGAATAGAGGTTTCTTATTATTATTAAACCTGAAAGTTTCCTACAGGGAACCAAGAGCTTTTTAATGAAGGATTGAGCTGGATTTGGACTGTGCTGCAGTGAAAAGCTCTTTGTTTCCAATTCAAAAGCTTCAAGGACTCAACATTTTGGCTCCCAACACAGACATGCTTTAGGCCACCTGCAAACTCTCATTTACGCAAATTTATTTGGTACAAAACATTCCTGTACGTCACTCTATTTTTTTTTTCAGTAGAATTCCTGAAGAGGTTTATTATTTAAGTTCTATAGCTGCCACCGCCACTCTTCACGATTGGTGAAAATCTTTAGGCTTTATGTTGAACGGAATTGTAGCTATCACAACTCTATCACCATCAGACTACAGGACCGTCTACAATAATGGGCTGTCACCTAGGGCAGGAAAAAGTTTGTGGTGCAAGTGACTCTGATGATGGGAAGTGGCAAATATAGTTTGTAGTATAATAGCAGTTTGATGCCTCAAAACTAGAAAGAAGGAAACTCCAAGGCTGTGTTATTATTTGCCGTAGGACTTCACTTATCAACGGTCCAAACTCAGTTGTCATAACAATAGCAATGCTGCGCTATATTGTGCTGCGCTAGATTTGGATTTTTCACTTGCTGCTTCAGTGGAGCTCAGGCCCTTTGCAATAGCAAGGTAATGTGTAGAGCAGATCTTTAAAAGGAAGGGATCATAGGTGCTATTTTGTTGACTAATGTATAGAACATTCATTACTTGCCTTTTCCCCTTCCACAGCTCCTGTCAGTGCATAGGTAATGCGTAAAGAAAAGAAAACAAATATTTCATAGAGTAGTGAAGGGTCTTAAATTGGTCAGCCTGAAGCAGGCCACATTTGCTGTCAAAAAGAGCACATAGCATGCCCAAATGAGTCAGAGGAGACATGCACTTTGTAATATTTTTACAGGCAGTATATCATTCAGCCACTAGATGTCTTTGTGTGCTGTACAGTGTCCTGGACCGGGTGTGCTCCTTGGTAAACAAAGGACACAAAGCTGGGACTCAAACTGTGTGAAAGTTGGCTTGGTCTATTTTTCCATGTAGTTGTACTTTTTTTTTTTTTAAATAAACAACTCTTAATTAAGATGGACCCTTGATTCCATATATCATGACTCTTGCTCTCTCTTCCCTCCCAAGAAAACAATACAGTAATTTTGTCTAATATTTTACAGGAAAGAAAAAGTTCAAGCAGAGGAAAATCTACTGCCAGATCACTCAGCACCTGCTTCAGAACCATAAAATGTGGAAGAAAGTAATTGAAGATGAGGAAAGGATAGCTGGGACAGAAAAGCAAGGTCTAGAGCAATCCACGCTGCACCAATCCTCGGAACAAATTCAGGCCATCAGGGAAGAGGAGGAGGAGAAAGGGAAACCCAAAGGGGAGGAGGAGGAGGAGGACACAGCGATAGAACTGAACCAATGACAATATTTTCAACAGTATTTTAAGACAGATTGACTTGTGCACAGACTCCTTTTCAAGCCAGCACAACATTTAGACACAACACTGTAGAAATATCGGATAATGCGCCTACAGCAATTTGATTTGTTTCTCTTTCCTTTGTATAGTGAGGTACATTGTTTAAACTCCTACGCTCAAGAAGCTTTCGCACTGCGACACCGGCTTTTACAGACTTTCTTAAAGGGGCAAGGGGAGGGTGGAATTGTATACATAGCCGATCATTGGCTGCGCACTTCAGCAAAATACATGTAATGATATATTATGGTCACTGTGATATTACAGAAGGAAGTTGTCCAAGGAAATGCTGCTCCTAAAGCACATTTGCAGTTAACTGTAAGGTACCAGTTAAGTAGATTTTACTCTTAAAGCTGAGGGATAAAAGTTCCAAAGCTTTCTCAGAATGTTAATACATCCTGCTAACATATATGTGGGGGAGAAGAGGGCGCCCATGTGTGTGTATTTGGCTGGATGTACTATAATGTAATGTAGTTTGAGTTTTTATCAGACTAGGTTTAGCACATGGCTTGTGAACAAACACAAGGCCCCAATTCTAGGAAATTTGGGTTGGTGTGGAAAGTGGAGCCCTTTGTAAGGAGCTCTGCATTTTCAGTGGCCAATGAAGCCTCGTTTTGCAGCCTGGTTGCACCACTGTCTTTCAGCAGAAGCCGTGGGACTCTCACTACTGACCTGGCACCATTTGACAGCACCCTGTGACTGAACTCCTAACCACCTGCCATGTTGGCACTTTCCACACTGCCAGTGAAAGAAATGTGCATGGAATCCATCGTACCCAAAGTGCGGGTTATTATAGGGCACACTTTGTTACTCCTCGTTAAAGAAACTGTGCCTTTGAATGAGTTAGTGGTTTCAGGGAGCACTGTGTGTGTGAGAGAGAGAGAGACCATGCATGCTTGGGAATTAATCACACACTGTTGCTTCCTCCCTCCCCCAGCCTTACATTTCCTTGTGTCAGTGGCCAAACACATTGTAAAATGAAGCTAAATTGTCATCTTTAAAGTGCAGCAGAAGGGGAGATGTGAAGCCATCCAGTTCCTTGGGCTCAAAAGGCAATGTCTTTGTGATGCTCCAACAGAAGGGTGCGGTGAGGGAGCAGCTGCTTGTCCATATTTGCTAGATGCTTGTATGCCTCAGCAGCCACTCACAACAGCTTCAGAGAGTGCCGTTTTTCAGCACAGGGCGCTGAATGGGAGCAGTTTGCAGCTGGCATTCTGCTTAGATGCAGCATACTCCATCCATACTACTTTATGTTTGCGCTTTGGAGAAAAAAAAAAAAGATCGGGGCTATAGTAGAGCAGATAATTTTTGGTTTGTTTCTCTGTTGTTTAAGCTGTGAGCCAAACGTCTATTTAAAAGGTTGATATTCACGTTCAATATTTTATTTCACGATATTATATTTGTCAATTATTAGTTATCTAGATGTAAATATGGAGAAATTTTTATGGGTTCCTGTAGATAATGAAATCTTTAAGAAAAAGGGGGGGGGGAAGGGAAATGTTTTTGTAAAGGTAATTTTTTTAAAAACACCATTTTTATACAGTGTAGCCATTTTCAAGCCCATCAAATAAGGTCTTGAGTAGTTGAGTAGTTATGGGAAGCCACTGGTCTACAGGAGCAAGACACTGACATATTAATGTTTATTGTTTTGGACTGGTAGCCTCAGCCATTATCTTGCTAATTAAGGATTTGCCGGAAATCTTTTGGTCCCCCCCAAAAAATCTGAGTTCGTGATCTCCCAAAAAGGTGAACCAATGAGGTATGCCATTCTAAAATCTGAGCCTGCAGACCTTATTCATTAACAAAGCTTGAGTGGGGCTGCTTGGATGAATAAGAAATACTCACATAAGTAAAGGTTGCAGTAACAGCCCATCCTGTTTTAACTTAAGTCTCTGATCTGTCCATTGCTCACTGCCTTGTATTTACTACCCTTCACTGTATTTTATTGACTCATTAGTACTTCTTGGGAAATAACAGAGAACATTCTGTTTCTAAACCAGTCTGCATATGTGTTATCACTTCTGTATTTTTCTCCAATTCAGCCTGCAGTTCGGGTCTCTTTGTTTCTTGTGGGTTCATCTTCTCTTTATCTTTCCTTTCCCCTTCAAATAGTAGGAAGACACCCTCCACTGTTAGTGACAGCATGATTATAGAGCATGACTTCAGGTGGGAACATCAATAGAAAGAGTTGATTAATGCTAAAAAATCAAAGATCCTGATTTCATTTTTTTTTAAGTAAAGGAAATCAGATAACTAAGCATAATTCTTCCAAAACAAAATGGAATGCCTGTCAAAGTTTTCTCCAAAGCACCAGCAGGTCTCCAACAATTCAAGCTTGCACTGTTTCAACATCCATTCAGTCACCTCTGTCTATCATTTAATGTTTTGACACCAATTATATACCAGGTTGAAGAGCTTTCTCACTGCATTTAATACGTCCTTTAATATTATTTTATAAAAAATTAAACTCTCAGACACTGTAGAATTTCACATCCCGACTGATGATGAAAATCTATGGTTTTAAGTGCACAATGATCAGAGTTGGAATTTATTTTTTTTTAAATACCAATGGTTTAAAGAAAAAAAAATCTTGGTGAAAACAAAAGCCAGGGTTCAAAGGTACTAATAAGAGCACAGATGGTGTAATAAAGAGGGGAGGCATTCCAAATACAAGGCTGAATCCTGCAAACCTTTTACTCCTGCACATAGTCCTGTTGAATTCCGGGTATAAGTATGGGCTACTCACCCAAGCAAGAGTGCAGGACTGGGCCTGTGAAAAAGTGCTCTTTAAAATGTACCTAAAGGAGAATTTTAAGATACATCCTTAGTTGTCATCATTCTGGTTGCTACTCAGCAATATTAAAGTCTGTTTCCAATTCATTGAGCTTACTTCCTGTAGTGCCAGGTAGGCTGTTACAAATTACTACGTTACTACACAAGCCTATTTGTGGGTGCAGTTAGACAAACTCAGGTCTTTTTAAATGAAGGAATTGCTGGCAAGCTGAACAGGAATGGTGAACATTATCCAAACTGTAGAGCAGGAGGCAATAGTCGTGAAAGCAAAAACAGCTGGGACTGGTTAACTTGATAATATGCTATCTGTGGTGATGTGCAGAATTCATTGGTATTAGTAAAAAACGAGCTGCATCTAGTAACAAACCAGGTGACATTCTTGCATTCCACACTGCTACTGGCAAAACCTGACTTCAGTAGGCAGTGACCCATTTATAAATCTTACCCGTTGTCTTTGAAAATGTGTTTCCACCAAGAAATTATCAGGAAATTTCCCAGGCATGTTTTACCAGGAAAAAGTAGGTTTGTACTGAGCGTGTGCATACAGTTTTGCATTCTTTTCTAGTTGATAACAAAGCAAATAATGGATTATCCATAGATTTATGTACTTGTCTTGGCCCAAAAGAGCAGGAAGAACCAAAACTTTCAACCAGAAGTTCAGCAGCGCTTTCAAAGGCCAGGCCATTTTGGTTTCCTACTTTCTACAGCCCTTTGGTGTTCTGAAATCCAGATAAACCACAGCCTGTGCAATAATTTTGAAACAAAAAAAAGTAAATTGCATTTCATCAGCAGTGTTCAGTTTTCAGGTAGAGTATCAATGAATGTTTAAAGTGTTGATATGAGATTCTGGTATGTACAGTATATAAATTATTTGTTTAATACTGAGGAAACCAAAGACCTTTTCAAGAATGTTTCTCAGTAGAAATAATCATTAGAAATTACATTCTTATGGAATTCCATACTTTGGGGGAGGCAGGCACATGTCTCAAGTTCTACATTCTTTTTAAAAGGAGAGTGAGAATAGGTTATGACTTCCAATATTGAATCAGAACCCTTATTCCCTTGTTAATTTTGTCTTCATTGTAATCACTAACTGATTTAGCAGTGTGTGCAGCCACCATTGTGAAGAGAAGTACACTGAATGGCCTTGTATCAATCTACATGGCAAGTATTTCGTTTCTCCGTCTTCTTGTTATGCTACCCAGCCAGTTGCTGCTGGTTCATCCTTACTGGTTTTAGAATTTGTCTTGTTTGTCAGCAGACATGTATTTTGTATTCCTCCCCCAACACACAGAAGATAGAGATTAGATAAAAACCCAGAACTATTTATCTTTCCCTTGAATGGTACCTACACTGAAATTATCCCGACTTTGAATCGAAGCCTGCCCATCTCTAGAAATAACCATTCTGGTTGTGCCCAGATGGTCATAATCTAGGCTTAGTTGCTCTACTCCTAATGGGAACTTGATAGCACACTAAAAGTTTTGATCCAATATGCAAAACACCTATTGCCACATGTCTTGGAAAATCCACTGCTCCCCTTGATGCAAAAACAGTGTTAGATTTTTCAAGTGATGCAATGTTGCATGCCATGCATTAGATCCTTGGGCAGAAATCCAGTGGCGATCAGGGATTCCAATGTGCTCTTAAAAAGGAGTTCAAATCTCTCTTCTCTGTGGGTGAGATTCACTCTTTGCAGAAAACTATAGAAGTGCCAGTGCACCCCCAAAGCCCTATTTTGAGCACTTAAGTGGAGTATAGGCATTGTGCTTGCCTCTTAGGACGAATTTCACCTTCTGAGAATAGCTTGTTTCCAGTGAGGCTGTTTTTTATGAATGCATTTGTTAAAATATAAAGAATAAATCCTATTGTCCTTACTCAGAAGAAATTCTCATTGTCATCAATGGGCTAAATCCTGAGACTGCATCATTTAGGTGGTTCATCGGGAATGTTGCCCAACTAAGGGCTTAAGGTAAAAATTTTCAGAAGTGTTCAAGTGGCTTAGAAGCTTAATAGACAGAATTTCAAAGGTATTTAGGCATCTAATGAAATTTTTCAAAAGCACATAAGCAAGTTAGGTGCCAAACTCTCATTGATTTCAATGGAAAATAGGCATCTACCTCATTTAGACTCTTTTGAAAATCCCATAAGATGTTTGTTTGCATCTTTGGGGTGCCTAAATACCTTTGACAACCTGACCCCAAAGCCCGTTTTCAAAAGTGACTTAGGTGGTTATGTCCCATTGACTTTCAATGAGATTCAGGCCCCTTAAGTGTTGTGACTTCTGAAAATGGGACTTTGGCACATATGCCATGTTAGTCAATTTCTAAAAAAATTGACGCTTATAAAAAATTGAGTGAAGACTTTTCAATTTGCCCCAAAAATATGAATCAAGCCATTAATAGGTATAAATAGTAATTGCTTGCACTGCCTTACTCTGAGTTGGGTCTTAACCTGCACCACTGATGTCAATGAGAGCTTTGCTATTGACTTCAAAGGGCAAAGAATCAAGTCCATAGTCCCACTGATTTCCCCAGGACTGCTTGAGAAGTAAGATGCTAGTCAACATGAATGTGGTTGGCAGAATCGGGCTGCAAGTGAGTCAGTACCCAGATTAAAGTACAGGGCAGTTTGCCAACTCATACCACACTTTACATTCTTGTAACAAAGTAAGACACGCAAGCTGAGGTGCAACTGTGCTTTGATTCATTCGAGATATTAACAATGAAATAGAAACTATGCAGTAAAGTTTGGATTACACTGGGATAAAACAAAAAAATAACAGTTGGAAACTACTGTGCTTCCTTCCCTCTGGTGAAGAAGAGGCATCTGACAATATTTTGGCATAAATTTGGTGGCTGGATATTACTAATATTGTTTTGGCCTGTGCATATTGGTGTGGTTGAGAAGCACAGACATCATGTAACTGAGCATAAAGGTTTCTGTTTAAGCATGAGTGATGTGAGACAGGAATCACTTGAGCATTTTTATGACACATTGATGGAAAAATAAATTGGCTCCAAGGCATATAAATGGTTTTATCTACAGCCAAGCGTGTGCCTTTTTGTTGCAGCAGAGAACAGTCTATACTGTGCAACTAGGGGCTGAGCACCAAGAGTCATTCAGTCTTTCCAGCCTTGGATTGGGATATTTGCCTGAAAAATTGGGTGTCCCCCAGCTGGCAGCATGGTATTGATGTAATTAGTCCTAACGTTGATGGGATTTTAAACATAGGTGGAGACTTTTAAATTGGCAACCCCTAGAAAAGAAAGGAAACCTAGTCAAGTTCCAAATAGACTTTATACAGTGCAGCTGGTTTTTACTTTTCATTCAAAACAGGGAGTAATCCTTTGGAGAGAATCAAGCATTGAGTTTCAAGGGTGTTAACAGTAATACTGTTTGACAGTCAGTCAAACATCAATAAATGCACTAGAGATGATTTCCCCCCTCCTTCCTCAAGCTGAGAAGGAGGAATCCCTCTTTAATTTTTTTTTAAATGAACCCACAAATGTAGGAGCCTTTTGATGTCTGAGTTATCACTCTTTACAGATTTGCTGGCGGCATTTGTCAAAGAACCAGGCAATCTGAAGGAGACCGGGGGTGGGGAGGAGAGGGGGAAGGAAATATGATTTTTTGGTGTTTTATGGACAGTATCCAGCCATCCTCAAGAAAATTAATTGAAATAATCGTAGGCATTATCCTGTGGTCAGCCTTAAAAATGTGCCAATTTACCTTAGATAAATAGAGATGGTTACCACTGTATTTGTGATATTTCTTATACTTAAGCTTGGCAAAAATTGATGTTTGTTTATTTATAGTATTAATGTTTATTTTTAAGCATATTTTTAGATTTTTATCCATTTAAATTTTCACAGTTTAAGTTATGGGGGAAATCAAACAATAATTATTTAATGACAGTGACACCAAGATTCAAAATGTTAAAGTATTATAACTGTTCAAACACAAATTGTTAACATCATATGTCAAAATACACAAAGTAAATATCCTTAAATTAAACTGTAGAAAGTTCTCAAGCAGCATTTGTCTTATCTTTCCTATCTGTAAATTTTTATTATCAATAGAAATATTTTCTCACCAGTTTGTGTGTCTACAGGTGAAATCGATGTTTGCCGACGTTTACTGATAAAAATCAAATCCTTCCAAGCTTACTTATCTCTAGTATCTAAAATTGGCCAGTTCTTAATGGTGACCATTATAGTTGCAATCAACCAGCCTTGTCCGTGGTCTCCTTGTCCACTTTTTACGAAGTAACTTAGAGACACAGGAATTAAGTATGTAAATCTGTTGTCAAATAAGCCTTTACTCGCTATGAGAGGAGGAAAAAAATCAGTGGTGCCCATTTTAATCAATGTTTTCAGATGGCTGATCTGGGTAATTTACGTTTTCACACTTCCCAATGTATGTTTCACATAGCAGGATGTTTATGATGTGAAAATTGCACAGTGGACTGTAGATGTTGAACTGGTTGCTGCCAAGCTTCGTGAGCAACCTGAAATGGTTCTTATGATGTACAGTATGTCGGCATCAAGTCCCACATCTACGTAATGGTGAAAATTTTGCTGCATACGAAGTATGTTTAAAAAACAAACTGGGAGAACCAATAGCAATTTTGTCTTAAAACTACATCCAGATATAAAATAAACATGAAGCACTCTGTAATAGGCAAAGCTAAGGTGCATTTGTAAATGTAGTTGCCTCTTTCGTTTCTTGGTTCAAAAAGTAAATCCAGCTGAGATCAAATAAGCAAAAAGTTCTTATTGTGTGGCCACAGTAAGCCATATGCATTAACTTCCACCTGTTTCAACTTTGAAAGGAAGCTGTCGTTGCACCTGGTAGCTGTAGGTGGTATGGGGCCAGAGACTGGGGCTGTGGACAAAAGAAATGATTTGAGGGATTTGGAAGAGGTAGGATGTCTACAGAGTAGTTGGAGAAATATCTCAGGATAGAACAGTCCAACTCTATGCCAACCTTAACTTGGTTTGTTCTTAGTATTGCTCTGAAGTAAATGGACTTAAATGTTCCATTCTTCAACAATGTCTTCCTTTACGACAATGAACACTCACAAACTATTACTTAATGTGAATTAACAGTTACAGTTTGCTTTTAAATATATATTGAAAATAGTTGAGTTTTCCCCCCGACCCTAATAGATTTGTCTAACATGTATAAACAAATCCATGTCTGTAATGTGAAAAACAATGAGAAAATGGTTAATGATTTGCCATGTATGTACATAAAGTTTTAGGTAGAAAGTCCCATCCATCTATTAATGCTTTCCCTCCTCCTCCTTTCAAGATTTCTGCCTGATCCTGAAGCATAATTAAAATCTATATTACAGCAAAGGTTCAATTTTAAGTATTTATTAACATTAATACAGTACTACAGATTAGTATCTTAAAAGATCAAAGACAGCATTTGTAAATGTTATATAATGTCAGTGGTACTTTTATATTTTGATTTTTGTTAATATATATTTGGTCATTACTTCAAACACTCAGCCTGTTTTTTTTTTTTTTAATCAATATAAAATGTTTGCATGGGGAAAAAGAATCTTAAGTTCACAGTCATATTTTTAAATTGTAATTCATACTGTAGCTTTGCTTAACTGATAACATTTTCACTGATGGATGGCAGTTTATTTTTGATAGAAAAAAATATCTAATACTAATGTTCAAACAAATATAATTTTAAAATTTTGCATCACCAAAGATACTGGAAACTAGTATCATTCAAAATGACTTAGATCATTTTCCAATATGGTTTCATCACCTGGACTATAAATGAAATCCAGTGCTTGTATACCTGTGTATAATACACACACATCCAAACATGCCCTCTCAAACCACCCCATTCAATATAAAATGTTCTTTGTAATTAGTTGAATCTTGGTGAATGTAATTGTGAAATCAGCTCATCAAGGTCAAAATATTTTCTGAATGACAGTTCTGGGGAGGATGATGTAATTGAACTAGCTTGATCCTCACTAGGTTTGGGGCCAAATTCTAAAACCCTAGTACACCCAAATCTCACCTTTAAGTCAATGGAGGTATTTGGCTACAAAAAGAGTAAAAGTTTCCTCCTTTGGGGGGATGGTTAATAACTTTGGATCTTACCTTGTGAGGTGCAGACCTCAGCATCTTGAAGAATCATTCATTTTTGATGTATAATCTAATCCCTAATCAATTCTGGCTGCAAGTTTTCCAGTGAATCACAACTGAGATTTTTAAATTAATCCATCCGTAGTGTTTTCACTTGAAGGGGTAACCTATTTTTATAAGGTAATATTTGATAAGCGTGTGTGTGTTATCTTGGAGATTCCTATGAAGCAATATTTTTAAAAAGAACTGCCAACCAAAGTGGCAATGCAGAAAAGTGCCATTTTGTGCAGGATTTGTACATGCCAACTTTTAACACAGTGTTCTTTTCACCAAGTACTACATGCATTAATTTATATTTATATATTGTCAATATTGTTGTAACCAAACTTCTCCTTTTTAAACACTTCAAGAACAAGGCCTTGTATTTTTAGGTGATGATCTTTCACAGACAGAATAATTCTTTTCCTTTCACTAGTATCTTGCACTCAAGACATGTAGCAATACTTAATATATTCCCTTCACAAGTATTTGTTAAGTGATTTAGTTAATGGCAGATAAATGTTTTGTACAAAATAGATTCTGTACAGAAAAAAAATCTTTTAGATAAACATTATTTATTTTTACTGTTTTGTAAGTTAGACACTATAATGAAGCTCCTTTTTGCCAGAATTACTGGAAGTGCCTCTTGGTAAAATGTATAATACAGTAAATATGTATTCAAAATTATTAGAAATACTTGTCACAAAATGAACAATGTGGATGTTGCAATGTGAAGACAAATGTACAACATAAATATAATTCTGTGGTATCATACGTGCTGTGGTTCTTTTTCCTTTAACAGAGTTGAATTCAGCTACCCACCTTTCTCTGTAAGAACTGTCAACCTGCAAGAGACCAATGCTCCCTCTAGGCCTCTGATCCAAACCCACTGAAATCAATGGAAAGATTCCAATGGGCTTTGAATCAGGTCCTGAGTGACGCCTCTCATCTCAAAGAGTAGCCAATGTCTTATGTTTCAGATGAAGGTGTAATACCCCATATGTGTCTAACTGACAATACTATGCATTGGGGAAAGAGTTCTTCCTAACCCCTTTCTTATCAATATATACCCGTTAGCATTGACTTCTTCCTTAGGATTATTCACATGCTTTTAAAGTTAAGCATGTACTTCAGCACCTTGCTGAATAAGGGGCTTAGTGCAGGTGTTGGGTTTTATTTTTATAGTGGATGTCAACATTGACCTCTAATTTTTGTTATTTTCATTTATTTCAACAAAGCTCTAGGTGCTTTTCACTGGAGAGAGAAAGTACCTACCCTCAAAGAGTCCACATTATAAATCTTTGACAAGGAGTAGGGAAGTGACAAATAGTTGGGAGGGAATGGGGAAAGGAAAGACAAGGGTTACAGCAATAAGGTCACATGGATACTCAGTTTAATCTCCAGACTTTGAATCATTCTTGTAGCTCTTCTCTGAACCCTCTCCAATTTTTCAACAACTGTTTTAAAATGTGGACACTAGAACTGAAATCTCGCCAGTGCTGTATACTAGGTAATATCACATCCCTTCTCGGACTTGATATTACCCAGTTTACATATCTAAGGATTGTGTTAGTCTTTTTAGCCACAGAATTGCACTAGAACTTATGTTCAGTTGGTTATCTACAATAACCCCTAAATTCTATGTAGAGTCACTGCTTTCCCAGCCTATGCTTGATAGTATTAAAATACATGTTATTTAAATATCAGTTTCCCCAACCAGTTCAGACTGCTGTGCATCAGTGACCTGGCCACATCGTTAGTTACCTCCTCACCAATCTGCAAATTTTACCAGCCATGATTTTATACTTTCTTCCAGGTCAGTGGAAAAAATATGTAATAGCTTTTGGCTAAGAACCAATCTGTGCAATTCCTCACAGAAATATCCCTACTCAATGATTCTCCACTGAAAATTATATTTTGAGAACTATTAGTTTTAAATCCCCTTAATATGGACCATATTGATTTTTTATATGCTACTTTTAATCAGAATGTTGTACAGTACGGAGCCACATGCTATACAAAAGTTCAGGTACATTATTTCAACACTGTCACCTTTATAAGCAATACTTGTAATCTTGCCGAAGAATGATATCAAGTTTGTTTGACCTATTTGTTGAGACCATATTGTTTGGCATCCTCTCATTCTTTTATTAATGGCAGTTGGTATCAATCATTCCATTATTTTGCTCAGGTTTTGTATCAGCCTATAATTTCCTTGGTCACCTATTTTATTTTATCTGTTAATCTGTATAACATTCATTTCTCTGTCATCTAAAATATTCCCATTTTTCCAAGATTCATTAACAATTAACATCAAAGATCTACAGAACTCCTCAGCCAATTCCTTTACAACTCTTGGGTGCAGCTGTAGCTAATGTTGGGCATAAATTGCAGAGTTAGGATCAAGATTTTGAACTCCCTAAAGTTCTATATTTTTGTATCTGAAATTTTGGCCCAGCCCAGGGAAAGGAGGGAGACTCGTTTGCCAGTTTGGATCTAGATCCAGGATTAGATTTTGAACACCCCAAAAAGTTTAAAGATATTTGTTTCAGATGGGGTCAGGGCAGTGCTGGTCAAGTCCAATTTGAAAGACAAGTAAAAATCTATTCCAATACAAAGATAGCTAATGAATCCCTTTTCAATCTATCCCCAACATGTAATCAGTACGTTCCACTGCACAATTCACTCAGTGCTCAAAGCAAAGTATACAACATGAGGACATAAAAAACCTTTTAATTAAAAACTCTTCATCACAAGGATTATGCTATCAGAATAAAAGCGCACTTCTTGTTAGAGATATTAAAACACTCTAGATCTCTTCACATAGCAAGAGGTTCTCACGAGTAGAGATGAGCAATAAAATATACAGTAGAGGCAGCCAATCAGTTAGTGAGACCACACATGAACATGCTGCTTCTCCTAACCTGGGAAAACATAAATGAGGCCATGACGCACAGATAGCGCCAGCTCAATTAAATGTAACAATTTCCAGGGTGTTCAGATTACGCTCAATTACACAGGCAAATCCACTTGCCTGAAACCACTTAGAATTTTTTTTTACTAAAAAAAGAACACCCAGCGAGCTGATGCTTTAAAAAAAAAAAAAAGCTTTTAGTTTGTGGCTATAATTTTATCAAGACAGCACAAAACAGACATCAGAAACAAGATGGTCATGGTGCAAAAAGTGACTTTGAAGACTGCTAATTCTGCTGTTGAGGAGCCTGGGATTTCTTCTTCGTTTAGAAAATAATCCGAGGAAAATATCATCCCAATTCTACATCACTCGCAGCCATTACTTGAACAGACTAGCTCATCTAAATGAAGGAGGCCTCTGAAGACAGAAAGTCCGTTGTTCCAAACCATATATTGTACATGTGAACATTGCACTTGGGAGAACCAAAGCGGCAGTCAGCGCAGGACTTTATTGAGCAGGCAAATAACCACATGAGGGTACTTTGGAAGGTTCTCTTAATGAATGAGCACATGAGCAGCTAAGTGAACTAGTGCCCCCCCCCCCCCCCCCCATACACACCTTAAATTTAAACTATTGGACCCATTATGTCCAACCTAAATTAATGGTGGTTCCAGGTTAAGCAAGCTTGTAAAAACTCAGACGTTTGATGTTGATAACGGTCTAGCTGATCAGCAGCTTATTTTGAGTCAAGAAATGCTGGGCAGAAAGGCCCCAGCGTTTCCAACGTATTTGGACATTGCTGCACTCAGAGCCTGAATGCCTTTGGAAAATGAGACTTGGGCTCCAAAATCAGTTAGGGGTTGCAATGCTGAGTGCAGCAATGCCTCAATATCTTTACAAAGCTGGGCTCACATGGCTTTGTTTTATACACATGACTTCATCTATCTACCTTGATTACAATATACTACCGCCTGGAGTTCTCTTTTGCACTTGGCTGTTTGTTATGGTGGCTGCCATAAGCCTGGCATTCCACAGTTCAACACCGTCAGTATAATGCAATTTCCTTTTAAATTCTTTATCCATTTTCGTTCTATATTTTTAGACAAACATCGTGGGTTTAAAGCTAGTTCAAAATATTTATATGCATTACAAAAACTGCAATGGGATTTTTTTTTCAGTTGGGGTGTTAATTTGCGTTTTTATATTTTGACACATTAACATTTTACCCATAGTTTCAATGGATACACAGTCCTTCCTGCTCTCAGTTGTAGTATTGCGTTGCTGTATGCACTTAAACAGACGTTGCATTCCACCCCAGCAGCAGCTGCATTTTGATCATAGGTTAAGGGGTTCACTGGGCTTCTTTGCAATATTGGGTAGTATATAAATATAAGCTATTGCTCCCACTTGCCTCTTTCTTTATCTTGACAATTTCAGTCAAACCCTCTCTTTAACTGTGGTTTTCTTCCCCCCCCCCCAGCCTTTCTTTGCAAGGAAAACCTCCTTGCCCACTTACCATTCTGGCTGTCTCCTGTGCATCCCTTATCTAATTCCTCGATGGCGTATGATGCTGAAAGCTGAATAAAGCAGGGGTCTCAAACTTCATTGCATCGCAACCCCCTTTCGACAATAAAAATTACTGCATCACCCCAGGAGGAGAGACAGAAGCCTGAGCCAGCCCAAGCCACAGGTTGGGCACTAGAGCTGAAGCTCAAAGGCGTCAGTCCCAGGCAAAAAGCAACAAAGAGTCCTGTGGCACCTTTAAGACTAACAGATGTATTGGAGCATAAGCTTTCGTGGGTGAATGCCCACTTCGTCAGATGCATGCATGCTTATGCTCCAATACATCTGTTAGTCTTAAAGGTGCCACAGGACTCTCTGTTGCTTTTTACAGATCCAGACTAACACGGCTACCCCTCTGATAATTGAGTCCCAGGCAAGGATCTGTAATCTGAGTCCCAGTGCCCAGGGCTAAAGCATTCAGGCATCGGCCCCCAGGCAGTGGTGCTCGGGCTTTAGCCCCAGGCCCCAGCAAGTCTAAGCCAGCCCTGGCAACCCCATTAACACGGGGTCACGACCCTCAGTTTGAGAACCGCTGGAATAGAGCAACCCAATATGGTCTATGAGCTGAGGGGTGAAAACATTATCTACTATCTGCCCAGAATTCTCTTAGCCGTGCTAGACAGCACCCCCTACTGGTGGTTTCATAAACCTACGACTATCACACAAATGCCCTCCAAGATAATTCATTCAAATCGCTTGGGGAATTTATGAAAAAGTCAGTGACGTGTCTAGGGTGTGGATCAGTTCTGCAGTTAATATTTAGTGAGTCCTGATCCTTGTTTTTAGAACTCGTTCTCAGTGCTCCTGGAAGGCTGTTAAAAATCTGAAAAGCAGGAATCAGTCTGATGTGGTGCTAACAGTGATGGGAACATTTCAATGAAAACCAGGCCAACAAGCATCTCTTCGGGGCATCAAGACAATTGGAATGTTCTTGTCACCTTTATCCACTGGTATTAAAGCTGCTGTTCCTAAGGACTAGATCCTGACATCCTTACTCAGGAAAAACACCATTCTCAAGAGTAAAACGCACACCACAAGAGCAGGCCCTGAATCCTGCTATGTCTGTAGCCACAGAGGCAAATTTGCTGCAGCTTATTTTTTGCTGCAGCAGTGGGGAGTTCACATGGATGTTGTTTAAGGTATGTCACCCTCGAAAGGCAGCAGGCTTTGTTTGTGTTTTAATTCTTGGAAATTGTTGGATTTACTTCTTTAAGAATAGAATGCATTTTAATAAAAAGAAAAGAATAATGGGTATTTAAAAATAATAAATCCATGGAAAGAGCAGAGACTCAGACTTCCTGTGTGACCTTCAGCAAACCTCTTTGCCTTAGTTCTCCATCCTTAAAATGGGGCTAATACTTATTATTTTCCAACCCTCTGTATACATAGGCATCACTCTTGTACTGAGCTCTGTGCAAGTCCAGGAGCTCACTGCAGGCTCAGGGCTTTGGACCGCAAGCTCTTCAGTGCAGTGACCCTCTTTTATTATATGCATATGTGGTGCCTAGCACAATAGGTCCCTGACCCTGGGTGAAGCATTTAAGGCACTAGTGTAATGCATAAAATGAAGGGGTGGGGAACCTATTTAGCTACGTGTTAAAGGCTAAGCCATTGAGGTCTTCATTGTACAGAATGATTTTTTTCATGTGGATTTTCTTTCCAAAGTAGTAATAAGAATCTGGAACACATTCTTCACGAGATTATAGCATTTTTAAAGTGGTCAAATTTTGAGGCTAAAAAGGTCAACAATGCTCCTGTTAAGAGTTATATTTTTAAAAAATACCCATTCTTTTTTCCCCATTGAACAAAATCAACAATAGTTTCCCTTACAACTTTTTTGGTATCTTTAGTAAGATTTGACAGTGTTAAGTTAATCTTTGCAAGCAAAGCCCTTATGCTTTATGTAACTCTGTCACAATATGTTTTAACAAAATGCCTTTTATGTAGCAAACAGCCTCGGACCAAGGTGCATTTATTTTGCAAAATCTTAGAAGAGGAGCAATGTTTAAATGTTCAGCCCTTGGGACTTATGCAATAGGCTGGAAAAGGGAGCAGCCAGTTCACTGGAGCTTTGTCTCCGAGGCTTGTTGTTGTTTGAGGTTTTAGAGATTGACCCACAAAAAGGCTTTGCCATTAAAGCATTGAGAATTGTTCAGAGCTAGATTATGCTTGTGGCTGTCAAATCACCAAAAAAAAAGTCATTCACTGAGGCTAAATTAGTTTTAGTCAATGTAATTAATTTAACCCTTAGCTTTAGAAACAGAGGTGGTCTGGCTTCTAATTTCCTGTGGCTAATACAAAGCAAGAATGTAAAGACATGGAAACTGAAGACCTCCGGTAACTGACTTTAGCCAGATGCTTTGTTCCGCTTCCGTCATAAATGCTTTGTTTCAATTATAGCCAGAAAATATATAAATAAGCCATTTCTTTTAGGATGGTTGGACCACAAAACCTTTTCTTAGTTAATTGTCTAGTGAGTTTCCAAATGAGTTCACTTGGGTTGGCTTATCGGATAGTGCTGTGTGCTGTCATGTGGGAGATCCAGCTTCAAGAGAGGAGCTCAGGGCAGACCATCACCATGTCACCTCTGTTGAAGGAGATGATTAATGTAGCATGTCTCAGAGGTGGGCCAGAATTTGTCGCCTTTGAAGTATTTGTTAATAATAAATAACTAAGCACTGGATGAGGTACACCACATGTTGTGATAGGCATGTGAAGGACCCATGGATATTGAAAGATGTGTGAAGGGCAGTGTTGAGCATTGTAGCAGTGGATATATAGCTACAGGTTTTGTATCTGTTGTTCTGGCACAGTCTGGTGCTGCTTTGAATTGGTGTATCCTGGTCAGTGGGGAGCTTGCTTCTGATGATGAAGTTGAAGAGGTTGCAGGGTTGTCTGATGGTCAAAAGAGGATTCAGGACAGATTTTTTTTTCAGGATGTGGTCCCCATCAAGTATGAGTTGTAACTGTTTGATGATACCCTGTATGGGTTCCAGTATCAGGTGTGCTATCAGAGGGGATTTATTTCTGTATAGAAGCAGGTTCTTTCAGGGTACTTGAGTGTTCCATTCCAGGGTGTGATCTACTTTTCTGGTGGATTGGTTTTGTTAAGTGTAGTAAGGTATATATCCTGGACTTTCTCCTCAGAGCATATTCTATTGTATCTGAGTGCCTGGCCATAGATAACAGATTTCTTGGTGTGTTTGGGGTAGCTACTGGATCTGTGAAGGTAGGTATAGTGATCCTTGGGTTTCTTGTATATAGTTGTCTGTAGGGTTTCATTGTTGTAGCTGATCATTGTGTCTAAGATGTTGATGATAGTGTGAAAGTATTATATAGAGACTTTACTGGATGGGGTTGAAATTGTGGTGGAAATCTATGAGGGATAGGGTTTAGGTCATCTCACCAGAGGACAAAAATATGATTGCTTGTATCTCATTGGTTTATCATTGGTTTTGTGGTGTATTTGTCCAGAAATTCTTCTTCAAGGAGGTCCATAACGAAGTTGGTATACTGGGGAGCCATCCTACTATCCATGGTTATTCCCATGGTTTAGACAAAGTGTGTGTTTGTTGAATATGAAAATGTGAGGGGTAAGGATGAAATGGATAAGTTTGTGGATATGTTTGGGGTGGATATCTGAGAGTCGTTCATTATCTTGTAAATATTTGTGGCAGGCAGTGATGCTGTCGTTGAGAGGGATTTTGCTGTATATGGAGTTGATATCAGTGGTGGCAAGGATGGTGTTCTGAGCAGGGCCGGTTCTAGACACCAGCACTCCAAGCATGTGCTTGGGGCGGCACTTTCCAAGGGGCGGCACTCCGGCTCCTTTTTTTTTTTTTTTTTTTCCTTGGGGCGCAAAAAGCCAGGTGCTGGCTCTGAGTGGAGGTGAGCTGCGGTGGTGGGGTGCGCAGGGAGGGCCTCAGGAAGTAACTCTGGGGGGGGCAGAAGACCCGCTCCCCCCGCAGCTCACCTCCGCTCCACTGCTGCCTGCTCCCCCAAGCGCACCGCCGCTGCCTCTCCCCCCTCCCTTCCAGGCTTGCCGCGTGAATCAGCTGTTTTGCAGCAAGCCTGGGAGGGAGCGGGGAGAAGCGGAGCAGTGGCGGCGCACTCAGGGGAGCAGGTAGAGTGGAGGTGAGCTGCGGCAGTGGGGGGCGCGGAGAAGGCCGCAGGAAGTAACCCTGGGGGTGGTAGGGGAACCGCTCCCCCCCCCCAGCTCACCTCTGCTCCACTGTTGCCTGCTCCCCCGAGCGCGCCGCTGCTGCTGCCGCTCCGCTTCTTCCCCCTCCCTCCCATCCAGGCTTGCCTGGGACAGAAGAGAGGGGTAGGAGGGGAAATGCTGCGCGCCCAGGGGAGGAGGCAGGGCCAGGGATTTGGGGAAGGGGTTGGAATGGGGCGGGGCCGGAGGGGGGGCGTGGGACATTTTTTTTGCTTGGGGCGGCAAAAATCTTGGAGCCAGCCCTGGTTCTGAGGGAGGTTGTTAATGTTGCAGAGTTTCTGGAGCAAGTCGGTTGTGTCCTGAAGGAATCTCTGCTCTTTGTGAGGACGGTTTCTGTTAGTCCTGATATTGCTTCTGTAAGAGTGCCGTGGCCAGATCTGATGGGTCTGCCTGGATTCCCTTGCTCGTGTATCTTGGAAAGGGTATACAAGTTCCATGGGGTAGGGTTATGGAGGGAAGATGTTACAGAATTTCTCTTAGAGTTGTTTGGGGAAGGATTTAATGATATCCTTATTTACCTGGGTAAATTGTGATGTGGTGTCTTCTTTTTCTGTTCTTTATAGTAGATGATGTTGGAGAGTTGTCATTTGGTCTGGTTAATGTAGTCATCACAGTTAAGGACTACGATGGTGCCCCTTTTGTCTGCTCCTTTGCTCACTATTTGTCGGTTCAAGTTCAGGGACTGTATAGCTGTCCTTTTAGCGGTGTAGAGATTGTGGTGGATGTGGCATTTGTTACGGATTTCACAGTCAATTTTTTTTTCCTGAAGCAATCAACGTAATGATCAAGAATGTGGTTTCACCCGCTGTGAGTGAACTGTCAGATGATTCTTTTTTCTTATGTTTATGACTGGCTGTGAGATCATGGTAATTGTGGTGGTGTCGTCATTATTGTGAAATAATTCTTTTAGACAGAGTCAGTGGAAGAATTCTTGTAGGTCTCCACATGTTGCAAGGTGTGCTGTGTTACCATACTAAGTTCTATGGGTCCTACACATGCCTACCACAACACATGGTGCATCTCATCCAGTGCACTAAATGCCCCAATAACAACTACGCTCTGGAATGAACACACCAGAAAATGAGAAAAGACAAACCCACCAGTCACCTGTGTGTGAATCCTTTTCACAATGCAATCACTCTATACCTGACCCCTCAGTCCTCTTCTTCAAAGGAAACCTGCGCAACACCATCAAAAGATGAGCCTAGGACAGGGGTTCGGCAACCTACGGCACGCATGCCAAAGGTGGCATGTGAGCTGATTTTTAATGGCCTGCTGAGGTCCCGGCCACCGGCCCCGCCCAGCCCGCTGCCGGCCTGGGTGAAGGGAACCCCAGGCTGGTAGCGGGCTGAGCGGAGCCAGCGGCTGAGACCCCAGCTGGCAGGAGCCGGCAGCCGGAATCCCACACTGGCCCTGCTCAGCCCGCTGCCAGCCCAGGGTCCAGGCCACCGGTCCTGCTCAGCCCACTGCTGGCCAGGATGGACAGAACTCCAGACCGGCAGCGGGCTGAGCCGCTCAGCCTGCTGATGCTCTGGGGGGTTCCAGCTGCTGGCCCCTTGCCAGCCGGGGCCCTGGCTGCCGGGACCCCGGCTGGCAAGGGGCTGGCAGCCGGAACCTAGAAGTTGAAAGTAAGGCGGCTCGTGCACGCTCAGAGCCGGCTGATGCTGGGGCGCTCCGCTGCGGGTGGAGGCACGGTGCATGGCATGCTCCCAGCTGGGATCCTGCTGGCTGCTGGAACTCTCCTACAGGCTGGCGCTGGCGGCCCCGGGCACCGGACTAAGCAGCAGGCAGTCAGGCAAGTGAAAGGGGCCAGCGGGAGGCATGGTGGAGGTGTCTGCATCCCAGCCTGTCCTGCTGCCCCTCTCTCGCCACTGTGGCTGGATACCAGGGCACTACAGGCACGTGCCATCCCTGCGGCGCACAGCTGCAGCCCGTCAGGGGGAAGGGGAAGGGAGCGACAGGTCAGGGGGTCTTCTGCCACTGCCCCCCATTTGCCCGCAGATGCAGTGCCCTTATACAGCTGGCCCACAGCTCCCTTGGCAGGAACAGGAACAGTGTGTAGGAGAGACCCATCCACATCCAGGTAACCCAGCTGCAACCGGGACTGTCCCAGGCCAGCCCCAAGCCCCCGTCCCCCCCAGAACTTCCCCCATACACACACACCCCAACCCCCTGCCCTGAGCCCCTCATGCAACCCAACCCTGACTCCTGCACCCCCCACGCTCCCAGCCCTGACTCCTGCATCATCCACATCCCCACCCCCTGCCCTGATCCCCCCGCACCCCAACCCCTCTTCAGTCACCCCCTGCTGTAGCCCACATTGGAAAACTCAGCAAGGAAAAGCAAGGGCAAGGATCACACTAAACTGATAAGATCTGCATTTTAATTTAATTTTAAATGAAGCTTCTTAAACATTTTGAAACCTTATTTACTTTACATACAACAGTAGTTTAGTTATATATTATAGATTTATAGAGAGAGACCTTCTAAAAACGTTAAAATGTATTACTGGCACGCAAAACCTTAAATTACAGTGAACTTGGCCCACCACTTCTGAAAGGTTGCCTACCCCTGGACTAAGAGCTTAAATTCATAACTCTGCTAGATACTGAAAATCATGGACTGAATAGAGTAGAAACACTGGATTTATGGCTTATTACAATAATCTATAACCCACTAACCCCCTCCCCATGACTGGAGGTGTTGGGCCACTTCACGTTGAATGATCCCTTGAAATACGTTTTAACTATTTATTCTAAACAACCTGTTCCACATTGTGTTTAGCTGTGATACTCTCTAATATCCTGGGGCCAGTATGGCTACATCAACACTGCAAACAGGAAGCAGAGAGGCTGACTGACTAAACTACATGATATACAAAATTCTGTATCCTCTGCCTGCAAGAGATTTCCTGCAGAATGATTTCCATTGAATAATAGTGAGAGTCTGAGTCTTGTTTACTCTTAGGCTCTTGCAGTATAAAAGGGCCTTAAAGTGGACAATAATGTAACTATTTCTCAAATAACATTAGAAATAAATGGAGCTATCCCATCTCCTAGAACGGACCCTGAAAGGTCATCGAGTCCAGCCCCCTGCCTTCACTAGCAGGACCAAGTACTGATTTTGCCCCAGATCCCCAAGTGGCCCCCTCAAGGATTGAACTCACAACCCTGGGTTTAGCAGGCCAATGCTCAAACCACTGAGCTATCCCTCCCCAACATTACAATTGGCTGTAATAGGGTGGCAGGATTTTTCTATCGGAGCCCTATAGGGAGGTTTTGACTGATTCCTTAACTCTCTATATAAAGGGAGATGGGAGTGATTCTTTGGGTAGAAAGAATTAGGGTCTTGGCAAGGAAATTCTAGGGAAAGCCAAGTTTAGGGAGAAATGTAAGACTGAGTTTTACATTTGTTGTCTGAATTACTACTAAAGCCAAAACCAAGAAAAGAGGGTAAATATGGACTAAATACAGAAGGCCTGATTCTCTGTTACCTCATTCTGTGCTAATGTAACACTGACTATTTTAATGCAGTTACAATGATGTAACAGTGGAGAACAAGGCCAGTCTACATAGATTTTCGTCACAGTAGGTTGAGAACCCTATGTGTGTTCAGGGCCAAAATCTGCTTGCCTTATACACAAGCGTAGACAAGCAGGATTTGGCCCATAGGACACGTCTTTTGTGTTATAATTGTTTAGCACTCTGAATTTATGAGTAGCCGCACATTTGATGCCTGATTGAATATGGGAGGAGAGAGGGAAATAAATACTTGTTTTTGTGCATTTAGAAATTTGGAAATAAGGCATGTTGAGGTACAAAATGTGACCTGCATACAGTGTAATACTCCAACTGCATTATCAATACACAGTGGAGAAGTAACTGAGGAATGGATAACAACAATCATATAATGGCAGAGATCTATACCACCGAGTGCCCATAACAACACTGTGTGGTTTTATTCCATGTATTCCACAGGGTTATTACTGATCTGGTGTAGCCAGGTTAATTGCAGGTAAATGCATGGCTACTGCAAGTCCATGACTGGGTAGTCTCCTGTCCTGACCTCAAGTCTGATCTTCAGCGGTCTATGTGCAGAGACTTTGTGCAAAAAGGACCAGCTGGCAGTGACCATTGATGATTTCAATCTTCTTGAGGTCAGTTCTCAATGGATAATAATTTGTACTAGATCTTGTCATGTAGAAATCTGCTGCAAGTTCCTGCATTTATCCCATGAGTAAGAGCTGCAGGATTAAGTCCTGAACCTTGTGTTTGAGTATCCAAAACACAATAGGTGGGGAACTTTTGTATAGCAGCTTAGTTTATTTCTTCTGTGGTATTTAAGTCAAATTCATATTGAGGTAAAACTGCCTAGCCTTAGGTGTTGAGAAGTGCTGAATACATTATGAATGGTGAGTCAATAGATTTGTTGTGCAGGAATTGTTTGGTGGTGGTGATGTTATTATTTAACACTTCTATTGTGTTAGCGCTTCAGATCCCATCAGTTTGGGGCACTATTGTTCTGGGTTCTGAACAAGCATACAGCAAATGTCGGTGCCTGCCCCAAAGAGCTCAGAGTACAAAAGACACAACGTAAGCGGTTGCTGAGTCAAGCCAGTGGGTCGAGTTGGGGGTTGTGGAGATGACAGGGTAACAAAAAGAAAATGTTGGCAATTCATAGGGAATGAGGATCAGAAATCACAGCTTAGCCCCTGTCTAGCTGTTGCCAGGCTGCAGTCTCCTGTTTGCATTATGGGAGCTTGGAGGAGTGACTCGACAGAGGATCACGTGGTGGCTTAATGGATTTTGAATAGGAGCTTCATCCACTCAATGGGGCAGCGTAGGGGAGAGTGCCAGAAGCGGAGACTCAGGGGACTGAGGTTGGCCTCATTGGAGTGAAGGTGGGAGTTGACCTTGTGATAAGGTTAAAGGTTGGATAGGCAGGGCGAGGCTCTCTTTCCCCAGATAGGAGGAGGAAACAGATTGTAGGCCTTTCTCTGAACGATCCTAATTCTCATAATAACTGATTCCGATGGACTTTTAGGCACCCTGAAACCTCTCAGAAAAGGAGATAGTTCTGAATTTTTAAAAAACACAAAACCAGAGCATAAGGCACGCCTTGGTACAAAATGTGATTTGTGCGCAGGCATAATAAAACTCCAACCATATTAACGACTCAAAAATGGAGATATAATTAAGGAGCGGATACAAATTTGTATTTGTATTAAATCAAATAAAGTAGAAATCTGCTCCAAGGCCCTGTATTTGGCTCAGCACCAAATCTGGTATCACTGAGGTTTTAGCTACCATAGCGACATACTCTTTTGGGGCAGAGTGGAAGGAAGAAGAATTTACAGTAATACCTTCAACTGTTCGTCTAATTAAATCTCACAAGTTAGCGGAATATGCTGGATTTATAATCACTCACAATCCCAGTGGTTGCACTTGAAACTAATCACCCTCTTTAAAATAACATATTTGTATGAATTCATGCAGCCATTTAAATATGCAAAACCTAGAGATCAGTAAAATACAGGGCTGGAGCAGAGGGGAAGATTTCAGAAGCTCCCATGTTGAACGAGTTTCCTTACCTTTGGCAAAGGCCACTGCCAGTTCTCAAAATTTTAAGAAAAGGGGGAGCTCGTGTGAAATTGGTTTCTGTCACTTTAATGTATGAGGGGGTTCTGCTTCAGGGGCTTTTGGGGAAGCAGGGCATATTTTAAAATACTATGGTCTCAAAGGTTCAGATGCAAATCACCACCACCAAGAACTGCTGACGTAAAAGAATCTCTGGGTAGGAAGAGAAAGCTTTGTGAGTACCCTTTCTTCCCTACAGCCCCCACTCTCTCCTCTTTTGTCAAGTCCCGCCCCACCCCACCCCCACCCTGAAGTCTTTTATTTCTTGGGAACAGGCAATTAAGAAGCTCAGGACTATTTTTATAAAAAGCATTATCACGTGCTTATGTCAAACTTGCAGCAAGTTGCAAAGAAAAATATCCCAAAGGGACGGAGGAAGTTAACTGCTCTTCCAGGATTTGAGATCACAGCACCCATGGTCTTTGCTTTGGCAGTGTGATTAGTGCAATCTATAGGAGGGAAGAAAGGGAAAAAATGACAAGGTGGGGGATGGGGCGGGGGAGACAAACACACAGATCCCTCAAGCAGAACAAAAGACAGCAGTTCACCCACCCCCTATGTTTCTCACTCTCTCTCTACCTCCAGTGTAAGATCTACCTTCTCTAGGCTGAGTAGCTTGTAAGAGGAGGTTTTCCTTCAAACTTTTGCCACTTCCAGGCTGGGCGCGCTCTCTCTCTCTCTCTCTCTCTGTGTACAAATACCTACTGTAGATTAGTAGACACCATCCTTTGGAATTGCTACTGCCAGGTAAGATATGGTTTTAATTCTCCTCTTTCTTGAGATCCATTTTGCACAGGCTGGTGGGCTCATTTTGTTAAGTGCACAGTCCCTCCCCCTTCTCCCCCACCCCCAGTCCAGTTAATGCCCTTCTGTGTTGGATGGTAATAAATATGAGAGGGAGTTGATTGCCAAATTAGATGCACCTTCAGGGATCCAGTGGGAGAGAAAGGGTTTCTCAAGGACTGGGGTTGGAAGTGTGAAATAAGTATCTCTTCAGGGGGAGTTGGGGAATTGTCTGGTCTGCTCAGCCCTCTCCACACATACACACACGCACTTTTTCAGATCATACAGCAGGGTGCAGCACTATATCCCCACCAGCTGGGAGGGTGAGGGAGCAGAGTGTCATAAATTGGTTAGCAGGGGTGCTATTTCTCTGCTCTTCAGGAAAAAGGACTTTATAAAAAGGGTTCCAGCACCCTGGACAGCTGGAGGGAGACATGTGAAAATAGGAGGGTGAGTGCTTTAACCTTTTCCCTCAGGGGGAAGGAAGCAAGATTGCTAGATACCATGGCCAGTAAATCCATTAAACAGAATATCAGTCATTTATGTATGTCTAATACACAGCTGCCCCACTGCTCAGCCAAGCTCAGCAGGCTGTTTCAACCACAAAATGATTAATTAAAAGTGCAAGAGTTTTTTTCACTTCAATCTATTCATCTAAAGTCTTTTGTTTTCCTTTGAACATCAGAGAGGGCCACATTCCATCTGCTTTATTTATGTAAACTGTCCCACTGACGGCAATTTTAAGGCAAAATGCCCTTGGTCTGTGCTGTTCCTGATTTGCCATAACTGTGGTAAAAGATATGAAAGAACAACAACAAAAACAAAACAAAAAAACCCCACCATCTATCTCAGTAGAACCTAAAAGGTCTTAGTTTGGTGTATTCTATATTATTCCTAGAGTCTTCCTTGAGAGAGGCTCTTCCATTGTGGGGATAGTTAAAAATTGTCATTTTTACACCATCAGAACCAGCCCCTGCTTTCACTTATGCCCATACCCGTTCCTTGAAGCTATTGGGTTGATCAGCTATACATAAGAGAAGAATTAGTCTGAAGGTTTTTTAGAAGAAATTTGGTAAAACAGAAAACAATAGAACACTATATAGTTTTTGGTGCCCACTTCAATAGCTAGTTGATTTCTATTTCCTACTCTTTTTCAGTCCCTCATAAATGGCCCCAAAATGACTCAGAACTGCTAAATAGAAACCAAATTCAAGGAAATGGCAGTGATTAATAGTTAATGTCTATATGCCATTTGAAAGATGTTAAAGTGCTATATAAATTCCAAGTGGCACTGTTATTAGTAATTATGATTATGAAACATGATTCAGCCTCAGAGAAAGATAAATCAACACTACCTGGCTGCCATCAGAAGCACTTTTACTAGTCATGCTTACTTGGTGTATATTTGCACAACACTATCTACTGCCTATATCTCAGGGACCAAATACCATAACTGTCACAAAATATACAAACAGTATTTTGGAAGATTGTGGGGGTAGCATAAACTAGGTAAGACTAAGTAGGATTATATTCTATTGTTCCAGATAAGAGATCCACTTGAAAAAATGAAAGTTCCATACAGAGATAATTAATGCATGCATTCTATGTTTATTTAAGAAATATCAATGAGCAGGTTAGAATGTAATTTCACCCATTTTAATGCGTGTCTTAATGTCAGGAGATTATATTTTACATATTAGATTATTTTCTGTGGTAAAGAATAGTAACATTCTACAAGTATATGGTTGTACAAAGCTATGACTATTTATAAAATTGTGTGTGTACCTGTTTATCTCTGTTTTTATGTTATACTGTAGTGTAGTTTTAATGATTCTACAGTTGAAACTTGTTGTTTTTGTCTTCTGCTAGAAGTCTAAGCAACTGCCAGTTACCATTAAAGAACTGTGTTGTATCAGATCATCTCAAATCAGTTTATGGCTCAATAACCCACCCATACAATGTTTTGTGATTTGTTTTGAAGACTTAATATTTCAGATTGCATAGTGCCCTAATTTCAAGGTTTAGATAGTCTTTTTGCTTTGAAAAAAAATTATTTTAATATTTGTACCACAAATAATTGTTACTGCTATAGAGTGGAAAGTGTTATGTTTTTGTAGCATGAAGATATGAGGGGTTGATCTTGCCTTATAGCCTATTTTTAAAAAAATCTTTGTACCAAGGGGTGTGTATATATGCACACACATGCATCTCCATTTTCCCCTCATTCCTTACTCAGTCAAGCTTCCACTGACTGGAAATTTTCCCGGAATAAGTACTGAGGAAAACTGAGAAAGATGTTCAGGATGTTGCCCTCAGATGGACAGAAGATATCCTGCAAAATATATATCCATATAAAATACACAGGGCTTGAATTCAATGTTACATCAGGGCCCAATATATTTATAGGGGAAGGAGTTATTCAGTATAATGCTTAACTTCCCTTGCTTTGTACTTTTAAACATAAAAATACCAGGAATGAAATGTACAACAAAATAGAATTTGGTGTAGTTTTGCAGGTCTAGACTGCTGAGCGCCAAGTTCTGAGTCATAGTAATCCGAAACAGTCATGTAATCGGGCCTCTGTCAGAGGTTGTTATTCAAGTGTTTGGGACTATACAGTAATGAAAAAGACAACATAAACATCTTCCTGGTAGTAATTTGTGTCACTAGTGTTATCTTTTATTTTTAATGTGGGATTATTATGATACTCGTAAAGTGAGGCATGGATAGCACTGGCTGGAGTGAAACACAGCATGGGAAGGTGTTGTGAAAGCTTCTCCAGGTGATATAGTTAATGGGCCTACACTGCTATTCCAGACTTGACCTTTCCTTACCAGAGACTGAAATTAAGGCCTAATGGTTTGATGCCTTTTTTGATAATTCACAAGCAAAATGCATTTGGTGTCTTATTATTACTTTATTGTTACACACATTGCTAAAGCACCCGTTAGCTTAGTATTTGGGCTCTCGTCCATACATTCACTCCTGTACAATAGGTGCCCTGTAACATTTTCACTGCTGCCAGTGATATTCAGTTATTCCACCGATAATTTAGTCTTTAATTAGTCCATATCTTAACTCTTAAAATGAACATGACTTATCTTTAATACCCATGGTCAGAGGATAACGCTCAGTCGTCTCATCTGGGAACAGGTTCTTAGAAAATGTGCCTATCCCAAGAGATCAGAGTATTATTGAAATTTCTCAGTTATTGTGTCTATCAGAATGCAGTCCACTTCGCGGTCCCTCTGGAATATAGGTTGTAGATCTTCTGTGCCTCTGGTAGCAGTGTGGAGGACTTCCCCCTCTTTTATTTCTGTACATTACCTCTTGCTTCCAGGAGAACGTGGTAGTGCTGCAGCTGGGGCTGCAGGTTCTGGGGTGGAGCCAGAAATGAGGAGTTCAGGGTGCGGGAGGGGGCTTCAGGCTGGGGCAGAGGGTTGGGGTGTGGACTCTGGGTAGGGCTAGGGATGAGGGGTTGGGGGTGTAGGAGGGTGCTCCGGGCTGGGTCCAAGGGGTTTGGAGGGCAGAAGGGCGATCAGGGCTGGGGCAGGGGGTTGGAGCATGGGAGGGGGTCAAGCTCTGGTTGGTGCTTACCTCAAGCAGCTCCTGGAAGCAGCGGCATGTCCCCCCTCCAGCTCCTATGCAGAGGCGCGGCCAGGCAGCTCCCATTGGCCGTAGTTCCCAGCCAATGGGAGCTGTGGAGGCAGTGCTTGGGGCAGGGGCAGTGTGTGGAGACCCCTGTCTGCCCCTATTTGTAGGAGCCGGATGGGGGACATGCTGCTGCTTCCAGGAGCCATGCGGGAGTTCTGGATGCAGCCCCTGGGCCATAGTTTGCCCACCCCTGGTGTACTATGTATCACGTGTGCTTATATGGCCCCCATCACCATAGATTTTGAGCACCTCACACTGTATAATGTTTCTCCTCACAACACCATGTGAGCTAGGGATGTGCTATTATTCCTATTACACAGAGAGGTTTAAGTCCACACTTAACCTGACATAGCTATTGTGCTCAGGGGTATGAAAAATCCACACCCCATGAGCGCCGCAGATATGGCGAACTAACCCCTGGTGTAGATGCAAGTCGGTTGATGGAAGAATGCCTCCATTGACGGGGAAGGTGGATTTCCTACCGTAACAGGAAACCCATTCGATTACTGTAGGCTGTGTCGATGCTACGGAGTTATGTTGGCATAGCTACAGTGCCCATGTGTAGACATGGACTGACTTGCCCAAAGTCACAAAGTAAGTTTGTGGCAAAGCAGGAATTGAACCCAAGTTTCCAGAGTCTCTGGCTAGTGCCCTAATCACAGAACCAGCTTTCCTGCCTGATACACAGGAGTGCTGGCAAGAAAATAAACTTCTTTTCCAAGCCCTACTCAGGCTTTGGTCGGGGTGACAAAGTTCAATACCCTGTCACGTGAACACAGGTCATCAGTTGTTATTTCCACTGGCATGATGCAATGCTCTCAATGGAAGTATACTACTTCTCATTTATGGCCTCCTTCTACCTGGTTGAGACTCCAGGTACAGCGAAGGGCTCCATCCATTCATTCGGCAAATATTTGCATAAATTTGTACATCTAGTTAAATATGGTTAAGCCTAACACTACATCCGATTGGCACCTAAGTTTCCAGAGAGACAACCACTTAGTCCGCAGATGCCCTGGAAAGTTGTGACGATCTATATCTTAGATCTACGTCTCTATATCTACATACGGAACATATTATTAATCAATCAATTCATAAGCACCTAGAAGATAATAGGGTTATAAGGAATAGCCAGCATGGACTTGACAAGAATAAATCATGCTAAACCAACCAAATTTCCTTCTTTTGACAGGGTTACTAGCCTAGTGGATGGGGGGAGCAGTTAATATATCTTGATTTTGGTAAAGATTTTGACACAGTCCCACATGAAATTTTCATAAGCAAACTAGGGAAATGTGGGCCAGATGAAATTACTATAAAGTGAATGAACAGCTGGTTGAAAGACTGTACTCAGAGTAGTTATCGATGGTTCACTGTCAAACTGGAAAGGTATAGCTAGTGGAGTCAGTTCTGGATCCAATACTATTCAATATTTTCATTAACAACTTGGATAATGGAGTGCAGAGCATGCTTATAAAATTTGCAGATGACACGAAGCTGGGGGTTGCAAGCACTTTGGCAGACAGGATGAGCATGAAATGACCTTGACAAATTGGAGAATTGGTCTGAATTCAACAAGATGTAATTCAATATAGACAAGTGCAAAGAACTTCATTTAACAAGGAAAAATCAAATGCACAACTACAAAATGGGGAATAACTGGCTTGGTGGTAATACTGCTGAAAAGGTATAGGGATTATAGTGGATCACAAATTGAATATGAGTCAAAAATATGATGCAGCTGTGAAAAAGGCTAATATTCTGGGGGTACTTACAACAGAAGCATCATATTTAAGACATGGGAGGTAATTGTCCTGCACAACTAGGCATAGGTGAGGCCTCAGCTGGTGTACTGTGTCCAATTCTAAGCCCTACACTTTAGGAAAGGTGTGGACAGAGGAGAGCAACAAAAAAGAGAAGGTTTTGAAAACCTGGCCTATAATGAAAGGTTAAAAAAATTGGGCTTGTTTAGTCTTGAGAAAAGAAGACTGAGGGGGCACCTCAGAATAGTCTTCAAATATGTTAAGGGCTGTTATAAATGAGATTGTGATCAATTGTTCTCCGTGTCCCCTGAAGGTAGGACTGGGCTTAATCTGCAGTAAGGCAGATGTAGGTTAGATATAAAGAAAAAACTTCTAACTATAAGGATAGTTAAGCACCAGAATAGGCTTCCAAGGCAGGTTGTGAAATCCCCATCATTGAAGGTTTAAGAACAGGTTAGACAAACACATGTCAAGGATGGTCTAGGTGTACTTGATCCAGCCATAGCTCTGTGGGCTGGACTCAATGACTTCTCAAGATCCCTTCCAGCCCTACATTACTATGATTCTATAAAAGAATGGCAGTTTTAACGTTTCCCTATTTTTGGCCGACCTTTTCTGTTCTGTGAGACCTAGGGTTGCTTAAAGGTCAACACAAGAGATTAAAAATATTTCCTAAACCAATTTAGGGACTGAAATGATTAACAAGGCACAGTGGTATGTAGGCATGGTTTTAAGAATCGTGGAGATATTAATATTTGGAAACAAAATATTTGGTTTTTAATCTACCTCCTTCTATTTACCTGCCAAGACACAAGTTCAGGCTTTTTTCCTGTAATCGTTGACAAGATCATTGAGACTTATGGTCCCATCTGAACTGGCAAGTTATCATAGCGAATTAAAGCCACATTATTTTTCATGTTGCTCGTTGACTGATCTCAAGGAGGTAGAGAAAATTTGATGGCACTTAAAACAATTAGCTTATCTATAAACCTAATGATCTCTATGTGAAGTTAAAGAGTAATATTTACTAGCAATGCTTGATCAAATGCCTAGCAAAATCAAATCTATGCAGCACTGAGGGGGAATGAAAACACAGTTGGTTTATTGTGTATGATAGTAATTTTATCTATCTTGTCTAGGTAATCTGATTGCACATTTCCATAAGTAAACTTCTAACTCCCCATGTCTATTTTGATTATAAACTGGTAATTGCTGTCTGCACAAGAAGCAGTTTGGCAGGTTTTAATGTTATGTGACATAAGCTTTCAGTGCGGAGCCCCTACTTTACCCTTTTAAAATGTTCTTGGTGTCTTCTAGATTAGAGACCAACGATATTATCATGGAGAATTCAGCAAAAGAAAACGCTCAATTGTTCTCAAAAACCATAATCCTGCCAATTGACAGGTCTTCATCTAAATCTGAATCTTCTGCTTCCAAGGAGAAACAAACGTGCTGTGGAGGTATAAAGGTAAGGAAGAGCTCTGAATTTTACAGCACAGACCATTGAATGGCTGAAGTTTTGTTGCTGGATGCGTTTCCCCCCCAGTATATTTCTCACTGGAACGTTACCCTTTTTCCATTCAGTGTAAAAGTGATATAGATGGATCTAATTTATGAAGTTCTGATGCTGATTCAAATTTCCCTAACTTTTGGGGATGTTCAGCTCTGGGGCCATGGTTCAGGCTCACGTGTAATGTGTGTTCAGTAGCCACTATTAACAACTAATATTTACCCACAGTTACCAGCCCATGGTATTTCCCTGAGTTAACAATAGAATAGTACACTGGTTCTCAAACTTCTTTTTTCGCCGAACACTTGAAAATCTCTGAGGGTCTTGGCGGACCACTTAATGAGCTTTCCTAATGTCATTTGTACCATTAACTAACTATTGTAAAGTGCTTTGGATAAAAGCGCTATATAAAAAAACCCTTAATAATAATGAATGTTTTTTTGTTCTACAAATAAAAGCGCACAACTCATATTTTAATATCAGTAGTCTTGCCTTTCTAAGCAGATGGATGTGCCTTCTCTCCCCCGCCATGGCAGCCCCTGAGCTCTGGCTGGGAAGGAGGGGGGTCTCTCCCTCTCTCCCACACTGCAGCAGCCTCCGAGTTGGGGCTGGGAAGGAGGGGGGGTCTCTCCCACGCCACAGCAGCCCCAGAGCTGGGGCTGGGAAGGAGGGCTGTCTCTCCCCGGCAGCCGCAGCCCTGGAGCTGGGAAAAGTCACCTCCTTTCTCTGGCCGCCACAGCCCTGCATGTCCCAAATTCCCCCCACCCGCTCTTCTCACCCCACTGCCCCCTCCCACCTACCCCCAATTCCCCCCAAGGCCACCACCTCACCTTACATGTGCATCTTCTCCAGGGTCCAGGCACCTAATTAGTGGAGCCACGCCTGTGCAGCTCCACTAATTAGGTGGGTGGCCCTTCATTCTCTCGCTCGCCTACCCAGGTGTGCACCTTAGAGGGAACTGTCTGCGGACCACTTGAATGGAGCTCACGGATCACTGGTGGTCCATGGACCCACAGCTTGAGACAGGGCCGGCTTTAGGTTTTTTGCCGCTCCAAGCAAAAAAAAAAAATGTGCCGCCCCAAGCACATGCTTGGTTTGCTGGTGCCTAGAGCAGATCCTGGTTTGAGAACCTCTGGAATAGTAAATGTTTGTAGTACCAGTGTGTGGGGTCAGTAAATGTCTTTTTTTTTTTTTTTTAATTGGCAGTCCTGGTAACATAGGTGTCTGGAATTTGAAAAATGATTCCTACTACTTTACATACATCTTGAACACTTCACCGATGGAACAAACATGAATTTTGATTTGTGGTACTATGAATGAGAGATCCTGAAAACCAACAGTAATGTGTTGGGTTTTTTTGGTTCTCATCAAACTCTGAGCCCACCCAAAATTGCTGTGCTTGAATGAGAGCACTCTCTTGTGAGTTCAACTTCAGCAGCCTCAGACTTGTGATGTAGCATTGCAATGTGATAATGTCACAACACATTCACATTACAATACCATCCTGGAAGAGCACTCCCTCTGGAAATCAGCCCTGCACAAGCGGGCGGTAGAAGATCAGTTACTTTTTCATGCAACTGGTCTTTTCTTGCAATCTGCACTCCAGGGATCGGCTTCTGCCGTGGTGTGAGTTGAGTTCACTGTGGTATATGTGGTCACAATCTGAATCAGAACATCTTTGGCTTTGCCTAATTCTTGCTCCCCTTCACATTCTTTATTCCTTCTGGTTTTCCATTGTTACAGACCATTGTTTCCAGTTACAATCTGAGCCATAGAAAGAGTCCATATTCATAGAAAGCATCCCATTGGTTTCAATGAGATTGGAGCCTGTAAATTACAGCCCATACCAGATAATCTGCTCTGTGATACAATGATTCTGGTAATTTTGTACAGAATAAAATGACAACTCTGACAACATAAACTCCTGAATATTTCCATTGGTCTTATCTACCACCACACAGATATCCACTGATGGCTGAAAACTGGGCCACTGTTGCTGAGAAATTAAAAACAAGTGGTATTAATTAAACCTACATTATAATTGCAATAAAATCATTGCCCCTCTGTTTGCTCAACAATAATCTGATTCCCTCATTGAATAAACCTTCAGTCACAGTTCAGCCACTCAGGAATCAGCTTATTGCCTCCAAAATACACTAATATTATAGCTCAAACAATTAGTCCAGTTTGGAAATTTTGCTGCTATCACGCTTCCGGGCCTGGAAAGCTGGATCAGTTAACCTCTAGAAAATGTGAATAATGAGGAGTTTCGGCAAATTGGTTTTGTAAACGGACAGCCTTTCACAAACTTTGCACTTAGGTTTACTTACCAAAAAAAGCACCAGCTGATTTATGGTGAGGTCAACACCCAACTTTATCTATGTTTGGAAGTGAGCTGGAGAAGGATGGAACATCCTGGGCATTTCTACATTGCCAGTTTAATTCAGAAGCATTTTTGCTACCTCCTGATGTCAGGTTCCCTCTTAGGTAGTTCCAAGACATTTAAGAAAACTGACATCAAAATATGTCTGAAAACGAAGAGGTTTGAAGTCCTGTTTTCATTACATCATCTACCCCTGAAAATCATATTCATGTTTTTACATGACCATATAAAATCCAAAGTCATTAACGCGCACACAAAGGAAAATGACAGTTATGCTTATTTTCCTTGGAAAGCTTTCTGAAAGCCCTCCTGGTGGGAAATACTGTTCATACTATACAAAGTGGGGAAAGTTTTATTTAAATTATAGCAGGCACTTAGGAGATTTCCGCGGTAGCAGCCCGTGCTGGGAAGCAATGCAAGTGGGACACTGGGAAATTAGAAAGCGCAATGCGAAAGTTTGCATTAAACTTCAATACCAATTCTACAATCAATAGACCAAATTATGTACTAGGAGGGAAGTGTTCCTATGGAGCTCTTGATTTACCCCGTTTTGTGTAATTGTACTTGGGATAGTCATAAATGCATAGCATGGGGGAGAGTGTGGCCCTTGGTGTGTGTTATACATTGTGACGTGCATCATTGCTATGGTTTTTTTCCTACACAAAGAAAAGCCATATACGTGCAGTCAGCACAGCCTTTGTTTGATAGTGAAAAAACGACGTGTGGCCTCCATTAGAAAGCATACAGTGTTTGACTCTATTCTGGAGCTGGTTGCATCTGACTGAAAATAACTAGCTGTGCAAAAAGAGATGTGGGGAGTCTCCATTTAACAGATACAGTACACAGAAATCTAGTCTGTGTTAGGGCTGGCCTTACTCATGGTAGCACGTAATGGCTAGGTCCCTAGATCATAAATCTCCCCCATCTCTAGTGTCCTCAGCCCGGTTGTCACTCCAGCACAGTGGTGGTCTCTCTTCTGGCAGATAGTAACTTGTCCCTCCACCCAGGTCACTACTGAAGTCCACCCCTTTCGTCTAACAAAGTGTAGAAGTCCAAAATCCCCCCAGAAAGAGTTTCTGGCTTGGCTCAGCTCCGGGCCCCTGAAGACTTCACAACCTTACTTCAGGGCTTACAATGTCTTTATCTCTCTTACCTCAGGTTATGTCATCCTTGTTGCTGGTTGGTAGGGGAGCCCAGGCCCGCCCTCTCTGCAGGGCTCTAACCCAGGGCTCTGTGAGAGGCGGTAATATCAAGCACCCAGGCATGCTCTGAGGTTACCTCCCTCGACCACTTCCTACCATTTACTTTCTCAGCTCAGTGCATGGTCATATTCTCACAAACAATCCGAGAAAAGCTAGAGTGCGGGGTTCTTTAATCCTTAAGGATCTTTAATCTGGTCCTCTTCTGCGGCCTTGGGTACCTGTTGCTTGCAGGCCCCCCTTCTCTGCAGCAACAGCTCCTACTGTACCCTTACTTGGGCACTCTCAGATAGATCTTTCACCACTTGCTATCCCTGTCCCCCTTTCTGAGCTGTCTGGCTTGCTTTTAAACTCCACCTCCTGCTGGAGCAGGCTCTGCAGGTGCAGTGGGATGGGACCACTTGGGCCTAGAACTGCTCCTTAACCCTCTTCTATCCCTGTGTGGGGTTTATATACCCCATCACACAGACATAAGAAAAAAACATATATACCTGAAGTTACTATATGACAGGATGTTTGATGGGGGAAAGATCGTTCTACAAAGGACATTTTTCATATGAAGAATTTTAAAATGAAGGTTTGAGGATGGCTCCTGGGATTGATAAAGGGATGCAGCACCTTTTGTCTCATGCTCATTGGTTAACATCCAGTCCAGATTGGGGTTGTTTAAAGCCCCTATTCTGCAAGTTGCTCCATAGTAGCAGATTCTCCTGTCCTGGGTCCCAGTGACTTCAGTAAGAACAACTTTCAGGATAAGGGTTTTAAAGTTATTACCATTGGATGGCTGGTCCCCTATGTGAAATGGGTTGCTACTGTCAGTCTATTCCCTAATGAATAAGTGTTCATATGAAAAAAAACCTATTCAAATTGACAGTAATTGCTTCTACAGGAGGCTGAATTATCCCCCTAGCCCTAGAGACAGGGTTTGCTTTGTCATTTTGTTGTCTCCTGCTAGAGATAATAGCGGTGTTGTCTGACAGTGAAGGAAATTTGAACTGCTGCTGTCCATGAGCTGTGGATAAACAGAAGATTGTCAATCCAGCACCTTTCACAAACACGAAGAAAAATCACTCATAATAATAATTAATAATAAAAGTATATTTTAAAAAAATGTTTAATTCAATTAATACAACAAAATATTTGTTATAGTATGATCTTAATTACCATCGACTTCTCTCACAGATATTTCTTGGCGCATTATCCTTTGTTTACTTCGCTAAAGCATTGTCAGGAAGTTATCTAAAAAGTACCATCACCCAAATAGAAAGAAGATTCGATATCCCTTCTTCTTTGGTTGGTGTTATTGACGGCAGCTTTGAAATTGGTATGTGGTGCTTTCATTTTCAGACAAAACTAATGCCACCTGTCATTGTGGCAAATGATCGTACAAATCTCATAGGCCTATTGAGGTTAAATGAGATCCATCTGGCAAGAGCAAATGTGGCCTTTAATATGTGTTTACATTTGGTGTGACAGTGATGAGACTGCGCTTAACGTGGCCCTGACCATGTAATGGTTGAAACTGGGGTGGTGACTGCTGCTTTAGAGATGGTTCTTGTTAGCACTGTTTTTCTGAACCAGCATGGACAGGGATTTTATTGTGAGAAATATGATAGCCAGGGTATAGACTACTCCCCTAGATAGCACAGTGCAGGGTTGTGGCGGAGCCTGATTCACCCATAGTGTGGCCTGACACAGAGTGTACTATTGGCAGTGGTGAGGAGTGGCAGCGCTAGCAGCTGCCCCACTGCCAATTCAGCTTTGGTCCTGCACTCCCTCTGTCATGACGGAGGGGCTGCGGGGCCAAACCAGAGTGAGCACATTGGGCAGGGGGAGGCCAGTGCTGCTCCACCTTGCGGCTGCTGCATGGTGAGGCAGGTCCTACTTCAGGGCTTCCCACAAGGGAGCCTGCCCAGCCTCATCCTGTCCCCCTCTCAGGGATCGGGGTGTGATGCTGCACCTGGACAAGCCAGGCTGAGAGGCAGGGGCTGAGCCTAGCAAAGACTTGGAGCGTGGAAAGCTGGGACCAACAGCTACAGTGGGGTTGGCTCCACAGGGACTGATGGGGTGTACCATGGGGGAAAATTCCAGGGGGGCACCTCTGTAATTAAGTGCTGTGGTAAGGGAGCTGCATACATCAGACCACGTATTATTCTTTCCTTAGGAAAGCCCAACCAGAGACATGTACCATGGAGGTTATTGGTTACCTTGAAGCAGTGTTAAAAGGGTTTGGCACTGGTGTTAGCAGTAGACAAAAGACAATAATTTTCTTGTGCACTGTTCAGCCCTCTCTCCCCTGGCGTTGTCACTGTGAGATCCCCTCCTGTGTGATCCAGGCAGGATAGCTCTGTGACTTGGTAAATGGTGAGAATACAAAGGTCAAATCCTATATTGCCTCCATTGGTCAATGGATCAAGGGTACTCCTGCACTGAGATCTCCAACATGACATTATGTAAAGTTACCATCAAACCTTTGGACTTATGTCAAAATTTCTTCAGTTTAGTGTTTTGTGGCATTTTAGCACTCCTGGGAATATATTATTGGCTAAGGTACCCAAAGTCCTATTACTTGGCTGCCTCATTCCCTTCCCACTTCCCCCCACCCTGCTTGACATTCCACCTCTCTTTCCAGTGACTGGCATCTGGCTAGGTCCTCGTTTCCAGCTGCTTCTACAGGTGCCCATGTTCTTCCTAAATGATCCTGGACACTTGCACAACTATTTGGAAACAAGGAGGAGACCCACCACCATGTGAACAGCCATCTTTCTGTGGACCCCAACAACTGTTATATAGGCCAGGATTTGGGAATGACTGGTTTAGCGTGTAGTTCACTTATGAGTGTGTTGTAAATCCAAGTTACCTTTTTGTATTTTTCAAAGGGAATCTCCTAATCATAATTCTTGTAAGCTACTTTGGAGCGAAACTTCATAGGCCAAAGATAATTGGAGCTGGTTGCCTAATAATGTCAGCTGGAACCTTTCTAATTGCGATGCCCCAATTCTTTATGGGACGGTAAGTGCAAAGCAATCTGTTCTTTCTGTTCAGAAAGAAATGCACTAGCACAGAACTTACCTTTTGCCCATGAACCTATTTAAACTACATAGACACTGTATGCACCAATTCAAACCACATAGACACTGATTGTGGAAGTGCTGATGGGAACAGAGAGTAATATGGTTACTATTATTAATTGTTTATTACAAATAGATTATTTATTACTATAGTTGAGCAAATAATAGAAAAAATATTCCATCAATATCCATGCAAATTTGAAATTCATTTCTGTTTAGTTGACATTTGTAAGCCCTTTCTGGGCATGATCTAAAGCCCGTTGGAGCCGTCTATGATAAAGTGACGAATAAAAACAGAAAATAGTGAGTAGGAAAGAACTATGTAGGACCCAGAGGACAATCCCACTATTTTGTATTCTACACTAGACCAGATTTGGAACTCAGAATACCAGGTGATCTTCTGGGATGTGGCCCCATGCACACTTCATACAGTACAATATTCTTACAAAATACATTTACTTATGTAACCCCTCTCAACATGTATACATATAACCTGTAATCCATGCAGCTTGTTGGGATCACCTTAATCAGATGCACCTGAGACTTCATTTAAGTGCTTTGGTACATGTGTATCTTCAATGAGGATGCAATGAAATTTTCTGTTGTAATATATCGTAACGGGGAGAAGAGTAAAGATGTTGATTTTTACACAGCTATAGGTATGAGATATTTTCTTCCTCCACCAATTCTACTGTCAGCATCTCCCCATGTCTACAGGATAAAAGCCAAATACCACTCTCAGTCTTAGAAAGGTCTCAAGCCAAAATAAATGCAGGTAAGAATATTCCATTTAAAAAAAAATGTATTGTGTATGTTGTAGGTGGGTCTGGTAGCACTGGCTATTATGAAGATTGCACAATATGTCACATTATAAGACCCAGTTTTCAGTTGCCATACTTTAACTATTTGGGGTGAAATTTTCCATGCTGTGTCTGCCTCTGGCTGAAAGTTTCTGTGGAAATTTTGGCCAAATGGGTTCCGCCAGTTCCAAGAACAAGCACAGCACAACTCCCATTGACTTTAGCTGGAGCTGTGAGCGCTCAGTACTACTGCAGATCTATCCCCAGGATCTCAGATCAGGCACCCAGAAAACAAGGAACGCACAATTTGTGACTACATGTGAAAATTCTGGTTTAAGTGACTTGTCCAGCATCACATATACATTGCGAATTCTGTGGCAGAGGCAGGGATAGAATCCAGTTCCCCAGGGCAGCATTCAACTGCTGTAACAATAGGACCTCTTCTCTTCTCTCACTGTGTATCCCCTGCCTCATTCACTATGTACTTTTCTGCTTCTGCAACAAGTGAAGCAGGAGGTCCCACAGACAACAGCCTCTTTCACTGCACAATCCTGATTCATCCCCAGAATAGCTCCATGTTGCCACACATTGAACAACAGGAAGAAAACAATATTAAATAGCTGCTCCTTAAGTGAGCACCGTCCGTCCTGTGCACTCAATGAGGCAGAGGCCCTATGTAAAAAAATAAATAGTATGTGATCATGTAATTAAAGACTGTATCATAATACAACATGCTCTAAGGGGCCAAATTAAGGTTGCATAAGCAACCTTAATTCTGGCATTTCTTAACTTTTGAGCGCTGACTTTGTGACCTTAATAATGCTCTTTTAACATAGTTTGTGTGTGTGTTACATATACACAAGATATATCCCAAGCAACCATGTAAAGGCAATTATCTTTGTTTCATATCTGTGCTACTTTTTGCACTAGAAACATAGCTGAGCCTGCTTTAATGCCATCTTTTAATTCCCCCAATCCTGGGGCCAGCCAGAGGCTAGTAAGATCCCTGGCATAAATTGAAGCAGCCTGAAAAATGCTTATTTCCAGCTGCCTGTGGGTAGGGATAGCTAGATCTTAAGAACACCCTGAGATACCTTCATATAGGAGAATGGTAAGGATTGCAGGGATGGAAGTGCTATACGCCATCTGAGCATTCCCCCATAATTGTGAATTCTCAGTGGGATAAATCTGCTGGTTTTACAGCTGCTTGGTGCTGCATCAGTTTCACAGGTGCCTTGCTAGGTGGGATGACTGCCATAAAGCCGTGTGTGCAGGTTCTGCGGGAATCTCAATAAACTCAAATATGTCAACATTCAACATTTATTGGTCCAAAAGATAAAATAAAGCCTGGTCTTTGTCATTGCATTGGCACCATCCAGGAATTGAAATAACCTATTACCTGTGTGGCACTGAGGAAAATATAGATTCCATAGCCAATAGGGGCTCTACTGATATTTGCCTGTATGACTTAAAGAGAACCATTAGAGTCCCTTTTATCTCTGCTCACAATGCTACAGAATGTTAGCTGTTTGGATGAAATGCATGAAGTGTGTGGTACAGCACAGGCACTGAATCTGGTGCATAAAACAGCATAGAAGTGGTTTAAAATTCCATTCTGCCGACTGGCCTTGGGAGTGTTGTTTTAGCTTTGCAATAAATCTGTGGGCTCAGTTCTTCCTTCCAGTTACACAGGTGCCAACAGGAAATGTACGTGTACATCTGAGGACAGAGCTGAGTCCTGTGTGTTCAATGTCAAAATGTCACAAACCATGTCTTGTTTTACTCTCTTTCTGAATCCAGGATGTGAAAAAGAAGTTGGATCGTCCATGTGGATCTATGTTTTGCTGGGGAATCTTTTGCGTGGGATAGGGGAGACTCCTATCCAGCCTTTGGGAATTACGTATATTGACGATTATGCCAGCGAAGAAAGTGCTGCTTTCTACATTGGTAATATAATAATTCAAATTACTTGATCCTAATGTCTTATTTTTTGCAAGAAGTAAATTGAGTTGTTTTCAGTAGCAGAATGAGTGACATTAAATTAACTTGTCCTGATTATTTTGCTTGCATGGTTTAAAATTTTCAAGGTTTTATTTAAAAGTTGTGTGCATTTTAGGGGCCAAATTCCACTCTTGATTACACCAGTGCAATCCCATTATCTTCATTGAGAAAATAATTTGGCCTTGGATTCCTGCTGCCACCTTAATCTTATTAAATCTTCTGCATGTGGATTAGTGGATTACACACTCAATTCTCTGGAGGGGAATAGAAATGTATATAGCATAGATTTATTTGTAGCATGGAATTTAAATTATGGACAGACAAACTATGATGAACAGAATCAAAACTTGGAATCTTCCCTCCAAACTGAATCAGAACCAGTCATATGTTGAGGGTCGAAATACTTAAAAGAACTTTTTCCCTATTGTGTTTCATGTGTGACCATACCTGTATATTAAGATGAAATACTATCTGGAAGGTTTTTTTTTTTTTTTGAAGTATTTCTAGTCTGGTTACCAGAAATTTTATGCAAAAATTTGTTCTTGCAAGATTTCCAGATCAATTTTGAAAACTCAAAAGATGTGTGTGGGTTGGATAAGAGCCAAATAAAAAACATCTGAACTTAATCCAATGTGACGTGCTGAACCTTTTTGAGGTTTGTCCATCACTGATAAAATATGTTGGTTAATGTACACACGTTTTCTGAGCACCTTATACATAATTTGCAACCCTGTTGGTGGCACTTCTGAATTTGGAACACATATTTCCATGAAATCACTTATTCCATGCTGAATTTGGTCTGTTAATTGGGTGACAGCAAAAAAACAAAAGTGAAATTTTGATGCAATGAGCCAATTTTTGCTTTTTGATACAATGGTGCTAGTCTGGAACAATTCCATTATCTGGGAATAAGAATGAGATTATTTTGGATTTGCACCAATGTGTGTGAAGGCAGAATTTGGTCCTGCATGTTAAGATGCAGATCACTTTTCACTGATACTGTACACAAGAACAGAGCATGACAATGTATGAAAACAGAGTCATGTAAGGCAGAAAAATGACAGTTTCCTTGTGGTTTTTTTGCAGGGTGTGTACAGACAGTTGCAATTATCGGCCCAATATTTGGTTTTCTTTTAGGATCCCTCTGTGCCAAACTATATGTTGACATTGGCTTTGTAGACTTGGGTAAGTCAGAAAAATCATTTTTAAAAATTGTTTACTCTATGTGTCGCATTGAAAAGTTCCAAACCCTTCAAAGTAAATGATATGGGGGATATAAAAAGGCAGGTTAAATTAAAGGCTTGAGGGTAGTTGGCTTTGGAAGTTTTTAAACTGAAAAATTATTTCCAGCATAAGAAGAATTCTCTTTTCTCCCCCCCCCAATCATAATACTGCTTAAATTAAATAAGACATTAAAATACAATCCCTTGAATTCAGCAAAACCCGTCAGTAAAAAAAAGTGATATATTCTGCATGCATGTTTTCTAAAATAATGGGATTTTGGATTTTTTTGTAGAGACTGAATGCCTAGAGTATAAGAAAGGGACTGAATGAGGTGTAAGGTACTTCTCAACATGAATAAGGATGGCAGAATCTGATCCAAAAATAGGTCATATAATTAGAGCTGGTTGGAAAATGTTGTTTATTCCCCCCTCCCCAAAGATAATTTTTGACTTTTCAGCAAAAAAAACCCCACCCCCCCCCCCCCCCCCCCCCCGCACCAGAAAAACTGGTTTATTTTTTTTTCTTTTTTGGACAATGGTTCCGATTTTTGGTTTTCTGACTTTTTTTTAAGGAATTCAAAACTTTTTTTATTAAAGGTAAGCTGAATTTTTTTGTTTGGTCAACCTCCCCCCAGTTTTCATCCAAAAAAAGTTTGGATGGAAATTGTTTAACCATCCTTAAATAGACTCTTTTAGTGAATGTTTTGAATTCCTTGTCCTGACTGTACTGGGACGGGGTAAACAGCAATGCATAAATAACTCTTTGTTGTTGCTGTATTTTTGAAATCCGTTCTACTGATAAGATGATGCTCTATCAGTGGGACTGATCTTGTGAACTGCCGAACACTTGCCCCTTCCACTCTTATTGACTTAATAGGAAGTTGCTTAGCACATGTCATGAACAAGATCAGAGTTTGAATATGAAACATTGATCGAAACACGTGGCACAATTATTTATTTTTAAACCCTACAGGTAGATAGATTTTGTTTGTGTCAGTGCTGGAGAAAATACAATCGGGATTTTGATGTGATATAAATGCTGATTACATTGAACCCAAATCACAAGTTATACAGAAATATGAGAACTCAAAAGAAAAACTCCCAGTCTGCATGGGAGATGTGGCAGCATCATGGTTATATGCTTCAATAGCAACCTTTCCGACCACTTAAGGAACAGTCAGGGGTGAAAGTAACTTAAAGGTTACCGGTATGCTGGAGTCCTGAGTGGGGGCGTGGCCTCAACCGGAGGGGGCGTGGCCTCAACCGGAGGGGGCGTGGCCTTTCAAGATTTAAAGGCCCTGGGGCTCTGGCTGTGGCTGGGAGCCCCAGGGCCTTTAAATCACCCTGGAGCTACCAGCGGCAGAGGCAGCTGGGTGCTCAGGGGTGAATTAATAGGCTCGGGGGTCTGGCCACCGCGGAGCTCTGGGCCCTTTAAATCACCACGGGAGCCCGGCTGCCAGAGCTCCGGCAGTGATTTAAAGGGCCCGGGACTCCCCGCAGCAGCTGGAGCCCTGAGCCCTTTAAGTCACCACCACGGAAGCCAGTCTAGTCCAGCACGGTGTACTGGCTCTTGCTGGTACGCTGGACTGGACCGGCTTACTTTCACCTCTGGAAACAGTGTAGCTAGTTTCTAAAGGGGTGTGTATTCCATAACTGTCAGAAAAGTATTGGATGTGGGTGGGGATGGTGACTATGGAAAAAGAGATCTGGGGCTCTGTTGAAGAAATAAGAATCTCTACTGGGAGAGGTACCTGCAAAGTTTGCTTTGCTCTTAACAAACTTTCACTAAATATGCAAATATGTCCCTCTTTCCCCCCCTGTACCACAGACAGTATAACAATAACTCACAATGATGCCCGATGGGTAGGAGCTTGGTGGCTTGGTTATTTAATAGCAGGTGTGTTAAGTGTTCTGGCTGCCATCCCATTCTGGTTCTTACCAAAGCACCTGCCAAGACCAGAAAGCAGAAAGGATTCCAGTACCTCCTCTGAGCAGTCAAAGTTCATTATTGAAGATAACAGCGAGCATCACAGATCTTATGAACAGCAAGTAAAGATACTTGAAATGGCGAAAGGCAAGTAAACACATTTTGTTTTATAACTGTTTAGTTTTACACCTTACCTTTCAGGCCTTACCTTACCTCTGTTTAAAGGCCTCAGAGTTGATATTGGCTTAGTGGCACATTAGGATTAGCAATATGAACAAAAGGGGCCCTCTAATTGCTTCCTTGCCCCTCATCTCCTATGGCACAGTTTCTCCAGCTGGGTTTTTGACCCTGAAGTGATCCATGAGGCTGTTGGGGAACAATTTGCAAAAAGGCTAGATCTTTCCCTGTAAAAGATGTATGTTTAAACAAACCCAATACAAAGGGGACCTATAACCCCCCCCTCAAAAAAATAGCTAAAATTACAGAAAGTTTATAACCCCCTACTGTAAAATCTTGAGGTTGATTGCAAGCACCATGTTCAGAAAAACAAATGGGAAAATAATTGGCTTCTATTCACATGAACAAAATGCAGGAAAAGGCAAAGTTATGGCATCTGCTTGTATGGAAGCAGGACAAAAAAATATTTTATTTATAAGACCAAGCCACACTATTTCAGTTTAACTAATGCCCTTCCCTCTAATTTCTGGGAATTTTACGTCAGCAAGTTGGCAAGAGAATTCCCAGTTATTCACTAGCAACACCTGGGATTTTGAATCAAAGTGAAATAAACCTGGGGATGTTACAGCATTTTGGCTACCTAATGATAGAAAAATGATGGTGGTTCTTTATTTAGTGGATGCATGCAACATTTATGCGCTATAATGATATATATATAATGGTTATATGCCTCATGGCTTATATTCCACTCATTTACATTGAGGTCATGAACAAGCCAAGGATATAATCAACTTTGGCTAAAGCCTGAATTAAATCCCTCTCTTTATGACAGGGAGGAGAAAAAGGAGAGAGAGAGAAATTTAATGAGGGCCTGAAAGTAAATATTTTTTCTTTTATTAATTGCTATGCCTACCTTTTGCTGGAAATATAAAAATATCACAAAAAAAGGCTTTGTGTGTTGTATTTCCAACGTGCCTCAAAAGAGAACAGAAGAACGGCCATACTGGGTCAGATCAATTGTTCATCTAGCCCAGTATCCTGTCTTCTGTCAGTGGCCAATGCCAGATGCTTCAGAGGGAATGAACAGAACAAGCAATCATCAAGTGATCCATCCCCTGTCACCCATTCCCAGCTTCTAGCAAATAAAGGCAAGGGACACACACAGCATCCCTGACCATCTTGGCTAATAGCCATTAAAGGACCTATCTTCTATGAGAATATCTAGTTCTTTTTTGAACCCTGTTATGGTTTAGGCCTCTGGTAATGAGTTCCACAGGTTGACTGTGCGTTATTTGAAGAAGTACTTCCATTTGTGTGTTTTAAATCTGCTGCCTATTAATTTAATTGGGCAACTCCTAGCTCTTGTGTTATGTGAAAGAGTAAATAACACTTCCTTATTTACTTTCTCCACACCAGTCATTATTTTATAGACCCATCATAGCCCTTCTCTGTGCTTTTTTCAATTCTAATGTATCTTTTTTGAGATGGGGTGACCAGAACTTCATGTGGTATTCAAGGTGTGGACATACCATGGATTTATATAGAGGCATTATGATATTTTCTGTCTTACTATCTATTCTTTTCCTAATGGTTCCTAACACTCTGTTAGCTTTTGTGACTGCTGCTGCATATTGAACAGATCTTTTCAGTGAACTATCCACAATGACTCCAAGATCTTTCTTTACTGGTAACAGCTAATTTAGAATCCATCATCTTGTATGTATAGTTGGGATTATATTTTCCAATGTGCATTACTTTGCATTTATCAAGATTGAATTTCCTCTACCATTTTGTTGCCCAGTCACACAGTTTTGTGAGATCCCTTTTTAATTCTTTGCAGTCTGCTTTGGACTTAACTGGCTTGAGTAATTTTGTATTGTGTGCAAATTTTGCCACTTCGCTCTTTGAATTCCTTTTTTTCCAGATCATTTATGACTATGTTGAACAGCACTGGTTCTAGTACAGACCTCTGGGGGAAACCACTATTTACCTCTCTCCATGCTGAAAAATGACCATTTATTCCTACCCATTGTTTCCTGCCTTTTAAACGGTTACTGATCCATGAGGGAACCTTCTTTCTTATCTCATGACTGCTTACTTAGCTTAAGAGCCTTTGGTGAGGAATCTTGTCAAAGGCTTTCTGAAAGTCTAAGTACACTACATCCACTGGATCACCATTATTCTCATGCTTGTTGACCCCCTCAACGAATTCTAATAGATTGGTGAGGCATGATTTCCCTTTACAAAAGCCAAGTTGACCCTTCCCCAACAAATCATGTTCATCTATGTGTCTGATAATTCTGTTCTTTACTATAGTTTCAACCAATTTGCCTGGTACTGAAGTTAGGCTCACTGGCCTGTAATTGCTGAGATCACCTCTGGAGCCTTTTATAAAAAATGGTGTCATATTACCTATCGTCCAGTCATTGGGTACAGAAGCGGATTTAAATAATAGATTACTTACCACACTTAGTAGTTCTGCAATTTCATATTTGAGTTCCTTCAGAACTTTTGGGTGAATACCATCAGGTCCTGGTGACTTATTGCTGTTCAAATTAACAGTTAGATTTATCAGTGAGAACAGGAAATCAAGGTATTATAAAGTCATCTGAAAATATTGCCTTCACAGATCCCTTCTCTTGCATGTGTGTGAGTCAAAGAGTGACTGTTGAAGCAGTTTCCACAGACAGCAAATTGAAACTTATCCAACCCTCTCTGCCCTTTAAAGTTCATCCAGCTCTAAAATATATACCAAAGCTGATCAAAGTAGTGATGGGGCACAGTCTAGTTAAAGCACTGAGTGGGGAATCACAAGATCTGGATTCTAGTCCCAGATATTCCACAGACTAGTTTTTTGTTGGCCTTAGATTTCCAAAAGGGTCTCTAGTTTTGGGTGCCTCAGCAGTTGAGTAAGACAATTTGACTCATATAGGGTCAAGCCAGTTGAAGCCAGTGGGAAGTGTGAGTGCTCAGTGCACCTGAAAATCAGGTTCTTAGTTGTTTAAAGTTGAATACCAAAAAAAGTGAGGCACTCAAAACAAAATACCATTTTTGAAAGTTTGAAACTTAACTAGTTTGTTCCTCCCTCCCCCCCGCCCTCCCTCAATATGTAAAATAGGGATCATACCCACCTCCCAGCAACGCTGTGGAACTGACTTCATTAATTTTTATTAAGCATTGTATGGTCCTTGATGGGAAGGTGCTATTGAATTACAAAATACTATTCATATTAATTATTGTTTTTCCAGTTTGCTTTTCACTAACAGAGCATTTTGGTTTGCAGATTTCCTGCCATCAGTGAAGAACCTCTTCGGAAATCCAGTTTACTTTCTATATTTGTGTGCAAGCATCATTCAGTTCAATTCTTTAATTGGCATGGTAACATATAAACCAAAATATATTGAGCAACAATATGGGCAATCATCTTCAAAAACGAATTTTGTTATAGGTATGTTAAGTCAACTTCTTGGTACCTTAAAAATGGAAACCTTTAGGATTGCCGATTGGTAGACAGAAATGGGCAAAAAATGCTTCGGAAGACTACTTTCTGCTCCCCTTGTAATATTTTTAAATATCAGATGCTGAACATGAATCAGTTTTATCATTGGGTTTAGCATTTAATTAACTCTGAGTTTAAGTGTATGCAAGAGCTGCTGCAAGGGATTGTTGAGATTGCTGGTTTACTTACCCTTCTTCCAGAAAATATAAAAGAAAAATATCAGGCAATCACAAGAAAATAACTTAAATCAGGAATTAATTTTAAAATAATTTCTGTAAATATATATTTATAAGTATTGCTCACTTCCTGACTTCCCATTCCAACAAACTGAGCATCAGTTCAGAAAGAGGGGTAGGGACCTGTCACGGGGTCACTCACCACACTGGCGCCTCCTGCTGAGTGTTTCGGGAATTAGCTCAGCCCCAGTGGATGCACCCTTGTGTGATGGTGGCTCTACTGTCCTCACCTCCATTTGAAGACCCCTTACGGCTCCTTCCTCTCAGCGTCTGCTTTGTGGCACAGCCCTCCCGCCATGTCACCATCCAATTTCCCCCTCTTCTGGGGTACTCCTCCAGCAAGAGTCCAGCCACTCCTCGTAGCAGCTTGGCCGCTCCTTCAGTGAGGGGGACCCAGGCCCGCCCACTACTCCAGGTCCTGGCTGAGGGACCCTGCCAACAGCAGCTTCCTGCTGCCTCTTCCTTCCAGGTCACTGTCTCTATTCCCTGAGCCACTTCCCCACAGCCTCTGTTCCTTCTTCTCCTGTCTCTGGCTCCAGCTCCTTTGCCCTCTTCCCCAGGGCCTCAAGCATGTAAGTCCTGGCAGCCTGCCAGGAGCCCTCTAGGAAGCCTGTCTTCTCCTTAGGGCTCCTTGCAGCAGACTAACCCACTCTGGTCTGCATCTTCCTTTTATATGAGCCGGCTGGGCTCTGATAGGCTGGTCCAGCCACCATCCTAATTGTCTGCAGCTGCCACCCTAATGGGCTGTTTCCCCTGCCGCCAGTCCTTTGGCTGCCTGCTGCTCAGCCTCCCTAGGCTGGTTTTAACCCTCTCAAGGCCAGTGTGGGGCAAGTGCCCCATCACAGGACCCAATTATGGTGTAGCTGTAGCATCTCTAGACTTTATTAAGAAATTAGTTAAATAATGTTATTCTCAATTAACAGACGGAGGTAAAGAAAACCCGCTGGGCTTCATATTTACCTCCTATAAAATGCTTACAATTTTGAGTTATTTGCATGTGAGAATGTTCAAAAGAAAAGAATAGGTGATGCTGAAGTGAGCCACAGTGACATGACTGAGCAGGTCTCTCAATTGTCCTACTTTGCTCTTACTGTAAGACACCTCTTCCTGCTGCCTTCCTGTTGGTCTGTGCTATGCTGCTTGTTCCCCAGTTCCAGATCACACCTTCCTACTGCTGACTTCATCCTTCCCCCATTTCCAGGCTGTACCAATGTTATAGTGCATTCTCCATGAGACTTAAGGGAGATATAACATGTTCTCACCCATAAACTATCACCTTGCCCTGCAGAGAGTCCTTACTGGGGCTGAGGCAGTGCTGTCCCTGTTCATTCAGAAAGGGGTAGATCCACCAGACAAGGTACCTTTCATACATAGATGGAGTGGAGACAATCCCTGGTTATTTAATTATATTTCACTTGTTACAGTGAGCCTGTCATGAAAAGAGTACCCCAGTTGCAGTGGCCTAGATATTCAGTGCTGTCCTTGTCCTTGGAGGCACTTCTCCATGCACTTTCTAAAGTTCATAATTGTGTGTAACATTTGGTTGGACTAGGAGTGTAATCCGGTATAATATCAAAGTATGCCATTAATCATACTGAGTCATGGTTAAATTTGGCTGCAGCTGGGATGCCCTCTGTGATATTCTCTGTAAAGCCATTACCATTCAAATTCCTGCTCAAGATCCACTTCTAGCATGATGTCGATAAGATTGTATCCACCTAATATTGCTTATGTCAAAATCTACATTAACGCATCTGCTGCTATGTGATTTCTCTTAATAGAGAGTCTGGAAGTTAACATGGGCTTTTTTTTCCCTCCGTTTGAACTAGATATCTTACAAATAATAGCAAAGGTCATGCCCCCCATAATTGCGGATTGCTTTATATTCAATCATGTGTTTGTCTTAAGGAGGGGTCAGCAACCTTTCAGAAGTGGTGAGCTGAGTCTTCACTTATTCACTCTAATTTATGGTTTCGCGTGCCAGTCATACATTTTAACATTTTTAGAAGATCTCTTTCTATAAGTCTATAATATATAACTAAACTATTGTTGTATGTAAAGTAAATAAGGTTTCAAAATGTTTAAGAAGCTTCATTTAAAATTAAATTAAAATGCAGAGCCCCCCGGACCGGTGGCCAGGACCCAGGCAGTGTGAGTGCCACTGAAAATCATCTCGCGTGCCACCTTTGGCATGCGTGCCATAGGTTGCCTATCCCTGGTCTTAAGTATGCATCAGAATGCATCAGCTCAATGAAGGAATGTAAAGCTGTGTAAAACAAAGGCTCTCATTTCTTGGCAACATCTTTAGGATGGTGAATCTCAGCCTGGCCATTTGGGGAAGCCTGGGGTTTGAATTAAATTACTGAGTTTCAGTGTCTCAACCATATTAGACAATAAGGAGGTTTGCATCTAATACAGAAAAGACTGTCTTCATTTCATGGATCTCAAGACACAGCACAGCAACAGAGGTATACATATGCAGAAAAAGCCACATTGATCCATTGTGTTATGTTAATTCCTTGAAGATAGAAGTTGGAATTTCCTGGCATGAGACCCATAGAAATGTAGACAAGTAAAAGTGATGGCCAGAAAAGCATTCAAAACAATTCATATAGGCAATACAGTAGTTTGCATTGTATATAAAGATTTTCCTAGTGCTAACTATGTGTGAAATGATTTAGGATTAATACCCATCTAATTTCACAAAGCTCTGGAACCGTGCTTGGCAAAGGCTATGTGACTCTGCTGTGTTTGAAAGAGTTCTAGCTGTATTGCCATCACTAGAAGGCAGATCACTGAATTCCTCCCTGACACAAAGCATGGTTCGGGCAGCCAACAATGTCCTTCCTGAGGATCTCTGCCTGAATTCCTGTGATAAATATCAGGATTAGCAAAGGCTGTAAGAGGTCTGAAGCATAGCAACTACAAAACAGTTGGTGGCGTTAAATAGTTACAGTACAAAAGGTGCACTACAGGATTCTTACACCAAAGAATATTCAGAAGAGCCAAAGGGGCCTGATGCATTCTTTAGGCAAACTTTTGCTACTTTTTAAAGTATTGTTTGTACCACTCTCAAAGATGAGGCTCAAACACAACAGAACTGGACATGGTCCCTGCTCTAATGCGTTTACCAGCTAGGCTTTAGAGCTGGCACCACAGTGAGAGCCAGTACTGTAGAACTAACAAGTTGAGAGTATTGGGATGACATATATATAAATAAGATCCCGGAGTGACTCGCTTAGCTCATGCATACGGCATTGTAAGCACTGCTTTCTAAAAATCGTAAGGTGGGATTTTTAGAAGCACTGAGTTGTCAAATTTCTATTGCAATAGATGCCAATAGGAGTTTTATCTTGGACTTCAGTGGGAGCAGAATTAGCCCCACACCAAACACTTTTGAAAATCCCACCCTTCATTAGTTGTCTTCCTATAGGCTTTGTGGAGAAAATTAGCTTTATCTTGTTTTATTCTTAGTTTATTACAAAATATTGATAGGCATGTTTACCTCCACTATGTTCATTTTCAAATCGGTGAATTCATACAGTTTCCTATAAAGATGAACGTTTAAAGAAACATGCAATTAAAATATATATCACAATGCTTCCTCATTCAGTGGTAAACATATCATTTGTACAAGCTATCCAGTGAAAGTGTTACTGGTATGTATGCAGTAAACCTCTGAGCAATATATATCTATGGAAAATATTGACTTGCATATAATATATATATCACTGTTTTCTATTGGATTGAATAAGATCTATTCTAATAATTAATAGGCCATCTAGTGGCTGTCTTCTAAGCCTACTTTAACAAAAACAACGAAGAGTCCGGTGGCACCTTAAAGACTAACAGATGTATTTGAGCATAAGCTTTCGTGGGTAAAAATCCCACTTCTTCAGATCCAGGGAGTGAAAATTACAGATGTAGGCATTATTATACTGACACATGCAGAGAAGGGAGTTACCTAACAAGTGGAGAACCAGTGTGGACAAGGCCAATTCAATCAGGGTGGATGTAGTCTACTCCCAATAATTGATGCGGAGGTGTCAATGCCAGGAGAGGGAAAGTTGCTTCTGTCATGATCTAGCCACTCCCAGTCCCTATTCAACCCCAAATTAATGGTGTTAAATTTGCAAATGAATTTTAGTTCTGCAGTTTCTCTTTGAAGTCTGTTTTTAAAGTTTTTTTCTTCAAGTATGGGTACTTTTAAATCTGTTATAGTATGTCCAGGGAGATTGAAGTGTTCTCCTACTGGCTTTTGTATGTTACTAGCCCCGATGTCCTATTTGTGTCCATTTATTCTTTTACGTAGAGACTTTCTGGTTTGGCCAATGTACATGGCAGAGGGGCATTGCTGGCACATGATGGCATAAATCACATTAGTAGATGTGCAGGTGAATGAACCCCTGATGGTCTGGCTGATGTGGTTGGGTCCTCTGATAGTGTCACTAGAGTAGATATGGGGACAGAGTAGGCAACGAGGTTTGCTACAGGGACTGGTTCCTGGGTTAGTGTTTCTGTGGTGTGGTGTGTAGTTGCTGGTGAGTATCTGCTTCAGGTTGGGGGGTTGTCTGTAAGTGAGGACTGGCCTGCCTCCCAAGGCCTGAGACAGTGATGGGTCATTTTCCAGGATAGGTTGTAGATCGCTGATGATGTGCTGGAGAGGTTTTAGCTGGGGGCTGTATATGATGGCCTGTGGTGTTCTGTTATTTTCCTTGTTGGGCCTGTCCTGTAGTAGGTGACTTCTGGATACCTGTCTCTCTCTGTTAATCTGTTTCCTCACTTCCCCAGGTGGGTATTGTAGTTTTAAGAATGCTTGATAAAGATCTTGTAGGTGTTTGTCTCTGTCTGAGGGGTTGGAGCAAATCAAGTTGTATCTTAGGGCTTGGCTGTAGACAATGAATCGTGCGATGTGTCCTGGATGGAAGCTGGAGGCATGTAGGTACGTATAGCAGTCAGTAGGTTTCTGGTATAGAGTGGTGTTTATGTGACCGTCACTTATTTGCACTGTAGTGTCCAGGAAGTGGATCTCTTGCATGGACTGGTCCAGGCTGAGTTTGATGGCGGGGTGGAAATTGTTGAAATCAAGGTGGAATTCTTCAAGGGCCTCCTTCCCGTGGGTCCATATGATGAAGATGTCATCAATGTAGCAGAAGCAGAGGAGGGGCGCTAGGGGACGAGAGCTGAGGAAGTGTTGTTCATAAAAATGTTGGCATACTATGGGGCCATGTGGGTACCCATAGCAGTATCGCTGACTTGAAGATATAAGTTGTCCCCAAATCTGAAATGGTTGTCACAAAGCTCAGCCACTAAGCCTATTTTGTACAAATCAAACCAAACTGAAAGAATAGGATTCTGAAAGAAACCAAATAAATAGGATTCTGATGTACGTAAAAGCAGATACATTGGGTTTAAAAGTTGTGAACCATTTTTATTAAATAAATAATTTGAAATAGTTTTTTAAAAACCCCTAATAATCCCAAACTTGAACTACTGTATGAATATTTTTTAAAAAATTTGCTTCTGTCTGTAAAAACAGTTTCAGGTCAGTATCACTAGATGTCAGTGTTATGTAATGGCTGTAAAATACACAACTCTTTAAAAGGAAAAAAGACTTGATATATGGTAACTTAGATTAGAACTGAGAAATAATTTGCAGTGGAAAATTTAGCCAGTGGATTTCACCTTTGTTTATTTATCAGTGATCTCTTATGATGTTGTCTTTATAGTTTTCTTGAATGTTTTTGAAAGTATTGAATAGCTCTTTGGTCTTGATCTTCCATTTTGTCTGAGCTCTGCTTGACGCAGGACCCAAGTAGGGGAGCGTCAAAGATGGCCCTGTGCCACCTTTACATTCCCCTATTCTTGAGGCTGCCTATCTGGCGCCTGATATAAATTAGAGCGACCTCAGAGCTCTTCTTACTTTCACCTTGTTGCAACAAGCCCCCTAAAGGGCTGTTCTGGCAGCTGAGACTGTAGTCAAGTTCAGAGGTACACCAGCTATGCTCTAACATACCATCTATACTAGGAACCATGAGAGCATGACTTAGGGCTGGCCCCATTCCACCTGGGGATTTCCCAATAAACCAGATCCACTGTTGAGTTATAGCAGAAAAGCGGGAAGATCTGACCCTTTGTCTGTTGATTGTGTGCAATCCGTTTATTGTGAGTATTAGAAATTCGAATTGTGTTGGTTAGGTTCAGTTGAACAGACAGGTTTGAATGGTATGTTTCCATTCCAGGAACAATGAATGGGAAACCACTTAGGATTAATATCCATGTGACGATTGTAGGCCATTGTCTAAGAGGGGATTGGTGAATTCTCAATAATAATTAATACCTTAAACTAAAAAATATTTGAATAGCAAGATAATATTTCATTCAAAGCCGGTGATCACATTTTTTTTCAAGGGACTATTATTAATGAGTACCTCAGGACATAATTTTACCTAAAATAGAAATCTTAGGCTTTAGAAATTAATGCTAATAATTAAACAATGAGGAGGCAAACCTCCAAGATGCCAGTCACCCTCATCTCATTGAAATCAGTCAAGCGGAGGGCACTTAAGTCTCACAGGAGTGGTCATCACCCTGCAGGACTGTTTTACAGGATAATTTTTTTTTTCTAGAATTTGAGTTAATGCTGTGATAAATCTACCACAAACAAATTGACATTGAGGCAAACATGAAGGTCTTAAGAATTTGATAGATCATTACCTAGGAAAGTGGCTCACAAACTTTTTTACTGGTGACCTCTTTCACATAGCAAGTCTCTGAGTGTGACCCTCCCTTATAAATTAAAAACACTTTTAAATACATTTAAAACCATTATAAATGCTGGAGGCAAAGGGGGTTTGGGGTGGAGGCCGACAGCTTGCGACCCGCCCATGTAATAACCTCGCGACTCCCTGAGGACTCCCGACCCCCAGTTTGAAAACCCCTGACCTAGGCCAAGCCTTAGATGTCCTTAATATTGCTACTGCTAATCTGCCAAAAATGTACCATGTAATGTTTAAATAAATACAAAATATTAAATATTGTTGCAGCATTGTCAGAGATAGGTTCAGAAATTGGAGAAGATTAAAGAAACTTCCAAAAAATGAAGATACTCCATGTACTTAAAAAAATTACTTAAATAATTCTTCATTTAAAAAATTAGAAAATTAATGGACTTAAAAACCTATCTCAATTAATGTGCTGCTATTTTGTACTCTAGCTGCTGTGCATTATAGTGTCAGGAAGATCTCTGTTGTACCAGAAAAAGACTTTTTATTTAAAGTAATTATTTTTTGTTGGTGTTAACTATTTTGTCTGACAATAATATGTTTTCATAGAGAAGAAAGATGGGAAAATGAAATGATACAAATAAAATAACTTGGTACCTGCCATAGTTTTAAAAGAGCTAGCTGAGGAGCTCACTGGAGTATTAATGTTGATTTTCAATAAGGGTACGTCTACACAACGAAATTAGGTCGAATTTATAGAAGCTGGTTTTATAGAAATCGGTTTTATACAGTTGATTGTGTGTGTCCCCACATAAAATGCTCTAAGTGCATTAAGTCGGTGGACCGCGTCCACAGTACTGAGGCTAGCGTCGACTTCCGGAGCATTGCACTGCGGGTAGCTATCCCACAGTTCCCGCAGTCTCTGCTGCCCATTGGAATTCTGGGTTGAGATCCCAATGCCTGATGATGCAAAAACAGTGTCACGGGGGGTTCTGGGTACATGTTGTAAGGCCCCTCCCCCTCCATCAGAGCAACGGCAGACAATCGATTCATGCCTTTTTACCTGGGTTACCTGTGCAGACAACATACCACGGCAAGCATGGAGCCCGCTCAGCTCAGCTCAGCTCACCATCACCATATGTCATCTGGGTGCCGGCAGACGTGGTACTGCATTGCTACACAGCAGCAGCTAATTGCCTTTTGGCAGTAGACGGTGCAGTATGACTGGTAGCCGTCATCGGCTATCTGGGTGCTGGCAGACGTGGGGCTGCATTGCTACACAGCAGCAGCTCCTTGCCTTTTGGTAGTAGATGGTGTATTACGACTGGTATCCGTCATCGTCATATTCCTCAGTGAGTTCAATCAGAGGTACCTGGGCAGACATGTTTTGTCTCCTGGAGACTCAGTCCTGTCAGCAGTCCTATTGAACCGTCTTGACGATGATGGCTAGCAGTCGTAATACAGCATTTTCTGCCAAGCACTCAGAAGATGCCAATGGCTATCAGTCATGCTGCACCGTCTGCTGCCAGCTTAAGATGTAAAAAATAGATGGACCAGATTTGTTCTGTATTCATTTGCTTCCTGCTCCCTCCGTGAACTCAACGGCCTGCTAAACCCAGGGTTTTGAGTTCAATCTTTAGGGGGGCCATTCTGTGTGACAGTTGTTTGTGTTTCTCCCTGATGCACAGCCATCTTTGTGGATTTTAATTCCCTGTAAGCAATGTCATCACTCGCCCCTCCCTCCCTCCCTCCGTCAGACAATAGTTTCACGCCTTTTTTCAGCCCAGACGCCATAGCACTGGGATCATGGAGCCTGCTCAGATCACCGCAGTAATTATGAGCATTATGAACACCACGCGCATTGTCTTGGAGTATATGCAGAGCCAGAACATGCCAAAGCAAAACCAGGCGAGGAGGTGATTGCAGCGTGGCGACGAGAGTGATGAGGAAATTGACATGGACATAGACCTCTCACAAAGTACAGGCCCCAGCAATGTGCAAATCATGGTGTTACTGGGGCAGGTTCATGCCGTGGAATGCCAATTCTGGGCCCAGGAAACAAGCACAGACTGGTGGGACCGCATCGTGTTGCAGGTGTGGGACGATTCCCAGTGGCTGCAAAACTTTCGCATGCGTAAGGGCACTTTCATGGAACTTTGTGACTTGCTTTCCCCTGCACTGAAGCGCCAGAATACCAGGATGAGAGCAGCCCTCACAGTTGAGAAGCGAGTGGCGATAGCCCTGTGGAAGCTTGCAACGCCGGACAGCTACCAGTCAGTTGGGAATCAATTTGGAGTGGGCAAATCTACTGTGAGGGCTGCTGTGATCCAAGTAGCCAGCACAATCAAAGACCTGCTGATATCAAGGGTAGTGACGCTGGGAAATGTGCAGGTCATAGTGGATGGCTTTGCTGCAATGGGTTCCCAAACTGTGGTGGGGCGATAGACGGAACCCATATCCCTATCTTGTCACCGGAGCATCAAGCCTCCGAGTACATAAACCGCAAGGGGTACTTTTCAATGCTGCTGCAAGCCCTGGTGGATCACAAGGGACGTTTCACTAACATCAACGTGGGATGGCCAGGAAAGGTACATGATGCTCGTGTCTTCAGGAACTCTGGTCTGTTTCAAAAGCTGGAGGAAGGGACTTTCTTCCCGGACCAGAAAATAACCGTTGGGGATGTTGAAATGCCTATCGTTATTCTTGGGGACCCAGCCTACCCCTTAATGCCATGGCTCATGAAGCCATACACAGGCAGCCTGGACAGTAGTCAGGACCTGTTCAACTATAGGCTGGTGGAATGTGCCTTTGGACGTTTAAAAGTGCGCTGGCACAGTTTACTGACTCGGATAGACCTCAGCGAAGCCAATATTCCAATTGTTATTGCTGCTTGCTGTGCGCTCCACAATATCTGTGAGAGTAAGGGGGAGACATTTATGGCGGGGTGGGAGATTGAGGCAAATCGCCTGGCTGCTGATTACGCGCAGCCAGACACCAGGGCGGTTAGAAGAGTACAGCAGGGCGCGGTGCGCATCAGAGAAGCTTTGAAAACCAGTTTTGTGACTGGCCAGGCTATGGTGTGAAACTTCTATTTGTTTCTCCTTGATGAACCCTCCGCCCGCCCTCCCTCCCCATTCACTCTACTTCCCTGTAAACTAACCACCCTCCCCTCTGCCCTTCGAGCACCGCTTGCAGAGGCAATAAAGTCATTGTTACTTCACATTAATGCATTCTTTATTAATTCATCACACAACTAGGGGGATAACTGCCAAGGTGGCCCCGGAGGGGTGGAGGAGGAGGGAAGGAAAAAGGACACACTACAGTTTAAATCTTTAAAACTTTAACACTTATTGAAGGCCAGCCTTCTGATGCTCGGGCAATCATCAGGGTGGAGTGACTGGGTGGCCGGAGGCCCCCACACCGCGTTCTTGGGCGTCTGGGTGAGGAGGCTATGGAACTTGGGGAGGAGGGCTGTTGGTTACACAGGGGCTGTAGCGGTGGTCTCTGCTCCTGCTGCCTTTCCTGCAGCTCAACCATATGCTGGAGCATATCAGTTTGATGCTCCAGCAGCTGAAGCATCGACTCTTGCCTTCTGTCAGCAAGCTGACACCACCTATCCTCTTCAGTCCGCCACTTGCTCTCTTCAGCCCGTGATTCAGCCCGCCAGCTCTCCTCGTGTTCATATTGTGCTTTTTTGCACTCTGACATTGAATGCCTCCATGCATTCTGCTGTGCTCTGTCAGCGTGGGAGGACATCTGGAGCTCTGAGAGCATATCATCTGGAATCCGCCGTTTTCTCCTTCTAATCTTCACTAGCCTCTGTGAAGGAGAAACATTTGCAGCTGGTGGAGGAGAAGAGAGAAGTGGTTTAAAAAGACACATTTTAGAGAACAATGTGTAAACTCTTTCACGTTAAATTTTGCTGTTCACATTACACAGCACATGTGCTTTCGTTACAAGGTCGCATTTTTCCTCTTATATTGAGGGCCTGCCGGTTTGGTGTGAGAGATCACTCATGCAGTGCCAGGCAACAGATTTCGGCTTGCAGGCAGCCATGGTAAGCCACAGTCTTTTGGCTTTTTTAACCTTCTTAACATGTGGGAATGGTTTCAAACAGTAGCACCCTCATTTCCCATACCAAGCACCCATTGGATTGGCCATTTAAAATGGGTTTGCAATGTAAAAGGAGGGGCTGCAGGTTTCCGGGTTAACATGCAGCACAAACCCAACTACCCCCCCACACACACCCAATTCTCTGAGATGATCACTTCACCCCTCCCCCCACCGCGTGGCTAACAGCGGGGAACATTTCTGTTCAGCCGAGCGGGAACGGGCACCTCTGAATGTCCCCTTAATAAAATCACCCCATTTCAACCAGGTGACCGTGAATGATATCACTCTCCTTAGGATAACAAAGGGAGATAAGGAATGGATGTTGTCTGCATGCCAGCAAACACCGGGACCATATGCTGCCATGCTTTGTTATGCAATGATTCCAGACTACGTGCTACTGGCCTGGCGTGGTAAAGTGTCCTACCATGGCGGACGGGATAAGGCAGCCCTCCCCAGAAACCTTTTGCAAAGGCTTTGGGAGTACATGAAGGAGAGCTTTCTGGAGATGTCCCTGGAGGATTTCCGCTCCATCCCCATACACATAACAGACTTTTCCAGTAGCTGTACTGACCGCGATTGCCAGGGCAAATTAATCATTAATCATTAAACACACTTGCTTTTACCATGTGTAATATTTACAAAGGTACACTCACCAGAGGTCCCTTGTGTGCTCTCAGGGCCTGGGAGCACGCCTTCGGTGAGTTCGGGGGTTACTGGTTCCAGGTCCAGGGTGATAAACATATCCTGGCTTTTGGGAAAACCGGTTTCTCCGCTTCCTTGCTGTGAACTATCTTCATTGTCTTCATCATCATCTTCCTTGTACCCCGAACCCGCTTCCCTGTTGCGTGATTCTCCATTGATGGAGTCAAAGCACACGGTTGGGGTAGTGGTGGCTGCACCCCCTAGCATGGCATGCAGCTCCGCGTAGAAAGCGGCATGTTTGCGGCTCTGCCCCGGACCTTCCGTTTGCCTCTCTGGCTTTGTGGTAGGCTTGCCTTAGCTCCTTAATTTTCACGCGGCACTGCTGTGCGTCCCTGTTATGGCCTCTGTCCTTCATGGCCTTTGAGACTTTTTCTAATATTTTGCCATTTTGTTTACTGCTACGGATTTCAGCTAGCTCTGATTCATCTCCCCATATGGCGAGCAGATCCCGTACCTCACGTTCTGTCCATGCTGGAGCTCTTTTGTGATCCTGGGACTCCATCATGCTTACCTGTGCTGATGAGCTCTGTGTGGTCACCTGTGCCCTCCACGCTGGGCAAACAGGAAATGAAATTCAAAAGTTCGCGGGCCTTTACCTGTCTACCTGGTCAGTGCATCTGAGTTGAGAGTGCTGTCCAGAGTGGTCACAATGAAGCACTGTGGGATAGCTCCCGGAGGCCAATAACGTAGAATTCCGTCCACACTACCCCAAATCCAACCTGCAAAGGCCGATTTTAGCGCTAATCCCCTCGTCGGAGGTGGAGTAAAGAAACCGGTTTAAAGGGCCCTTTAAGTCGAAAAAAAGGGCTTCGTCATTTGGACATGTCCAGGCTTAATTTGATTTAACGCTGCTAAATTCGACCTAAACTCATGGTGTAGACCAGGCTTAAGTCTTGGAGCACTGGAGAAGTTCCAGAAAATTGGAAGAAAGCTAATGTTGTGCCAGTTTTTAAAAAGGGTAAATGGGATGACCCAGGTAATTATGGGTCTGTCAGTCAGACATTGATCCTGGGCAAGATAATGAGCTAGCTGATATGGGATTCAGTTACTAACTAGAACTAAAGGAGGGTAATATAATTACTGCAAATAAACATGTGTTTATGGAAAATAGATCCTGGCACACTAACTTGATAACTTTTTTTGATGAGATTACAAGTTTGATTGATAAAAGTAATAGTGTTAACGTAATATACTTAGACTTCTGTAAGGCATTTGACTTGGTATCATATAACAATTTGATTAAAAAACTAAAATTAACATGGCACACATTAAATGGATTAAAAGCTAGTTAACTGATGGGTCAAAATAAAACTTTAAACGGGGAACCATCATTGAGTGTGGCTGTTTCCGGTGGGGGTCCTGAAGAGATCGTTTTTTGGCCCTATGCTATTTAACATTTTTATCAGTGACCAGGAAGAAAACATAAAATCATCGCTGATGAAATTTGCAGATGACACAAAAACTCGGGGGGCGGGGGGGAAGTGGTAAATAATGAAGTGGACAGGTCACTAATACAGAGCAATCTGGATCGCTTGATAAATCGGGTACAAGCAAACAGTGTGTGTTTTAATACAGCTAAATGTAAATGTTGGAACAAAGAATGTAGACCATACTTTCAGGATGTGAGACTCTATCCTTGGAAGCAGAGACTCTGAAGAGATTTGGGGGTTGTAGTGGATAATCAGCTGAACATGAGCTGAACAGTGTAACAATGTGGCCAAAAGAGCTCATGCCATCTTGGGATGCATAAACACAGGATTCTTGAGTAGGAATATTTTATTTTACCTCTGTATTTGGCACTGGTGCAACTACTGCTAGAATAGTAGTTCTGGTTCTGCCCACAATTCAAGAAGGATGTTGACAAATTGGAGAGGGTTCAGAGAAAATACAGGAGACTGATTAAGGATTAGAAAACACGCCTTATAGTGGTAGACTCAATCTATTTAGTTTAACAAAGAGAAGTATAAGGAGTGCCTTGATTACAATCTATAAATACCTACGTGGGGAACAAATATTTAATGATGAGCTCTTCAATCCAGCAGAGGCAGGTATAACATGAGCCAATGGCTGGAGGTTGAAGCTAGACAAAGTCAGACTGGAAATAAGGTATAATTTTTAACAATGAGAGTAATTAACCATGGGAACAGTTTAGAAAAATTCATGGTGGATTCTCCATTACATACAATTTTTGAATTAAGATTGGAATTACTTTGGGGCAGTTCTATGGCCTGGGTCATACCAGAGGTCAGTGCCAATTATCATAATGGTCCCTTCTGGCCTTAGACTCTATGAATCTAGAGTATCCATTGAACCACACCTTCTTTTGTCACACTGTTGGGTTCCTATTACAGAAATCTCTGATCTGCCATACAGAATAAGATACTGGATATTTTGCTTATAAGTTAGGCAGTCCAAAATAAGCATGGTCATCACAGTGAAATGTTTCTATAGTATATTTAGTTACTCACGGGTGAGAGTATCTGTTAAGTGTCTTATAACATCCTGTTATGAATTTTACAATTTATCCTGTTTTACATTATACAAAGTTTAGCATGGACTGAGGCCCATTACAGAAACGGAAATATAATAATAATAACTAGTAGCCATCTAGCACTTTACATCAAATGGAATGTAAAAGCCTACTGAAACACTGATTTAACAGTCTGTATTGCAGTCCATTTGGCATGATGATTTTGCACCATAAATGAATCACTTTGCAAGAAAATGATCAGCAGTGACTAGCTGATGCCGTACAATTTTAATGTTAAAGTTGCAGATGTAGATGGGGAGGTTGTCATTCAGACAGTTGCCAAATGTTCATTTTGTGGGCTCCCTTAGCAAATATGGCTGGGCATAGCAGTCCTCCTAGTTCAAGCTTATGTGTAAACTAATTTTTCTCATGTGTTTGTAGGTCTTATCAACATTCCTGCTGTGGCCTTTGGGATATTCTCAGGAGGGCTGATCATGAAAAAATTCCAGATTAATGTTTTGGGGGCTGCAAAGCTATCCTTGGGATCATCCTTCTTTGGTTACCTCTTGCTACTTTCATTATTTGCAATGGGCTGTGAGAACTCGGACGTGGCAGGACTGACTGTGTCTTATGAAGGGTATGCTGGAAAGTGCAACGTTGAGTGCAGAGTTCCATTTTAAAGCAACCTGCTTCCTCAAAGTATTCCACATATTCCGTGAATATACTCAACAGGGATCTAATCCAAAGAATCCAAAGTCTTCCCATTGACTTCAGCGGGATTTGGAGCAAAGCTCAGAATCCCTCTGTAATTGTTTTTAGCTCCCAAGCCTTTATTCTTCTCTATGCAGGTTATTCCTGTGTAGATGAATCGAAATTCATGGCATTTCCTGTGAGTTCTCTGACTGGGAAGTGGAGCTGTGCTGCTCCTCACAAAAAGCCCTTTTAATCCACAGATCCCTGGAGAGCTGAAGAGCTCAACAAGCCAAGAGGCATCCGTATTGGTGTTCCTTGCCTCTGTGTGCTGCTGAATACCCCTGGACTCTCTAACGCCCTTGGACATGCCTGCTGTAGGGCTCCCCGTAGCAGGACCACTGTAGAAAACCCTTCAAGGTGGAGAATTAAACTGCAGAGGGTGAAATAGTGCAGGTTACTTGACACTCTGAGTGAAATCCTGACCCCACTGAAGTCAATGGAAGTTTTGCCATTGACTTCAGTGGGGCCAAGATCTCATACTCTGCAGTAATCTATACCAGTTTCCCCAACAGATGTTGATAGATGAATCCAATTGAACTTGACTAGTTGTCACTCCCATGAAACTCTATTGATTCCCCACCTCCGAGAGCCCCCTCCTGGGACAAAGATGGAAAGGGTCAGCACAGTACGTGGAAGTGGTTGCATTCCCACTTTTCACACTATTGCAGCTGAGATCTGCAGGCACAAGCTTCCTTAGGCTTGCGGCAGCAGAGGTGACCCCAGGGACTTTCTGGATGGGCTTTCTGTGCTTGCTTCTGCAGCCACTCCATGAGTGATGCTCCCATTGAGGTCAAAGGAAGATCTGTAGATCGAGTGGCTGCAGGGTCAGGTCCTCAACTTAGATCAATCCATCTGTGATCACTTTCCCACCTCTTTTTCAATAGCTTTTCGGTAGGGATGATTTTTTCCCCTTTGCCATCAGAGTGACCAATGTTCTGAGCATTTGGGTCCAATTTTGTTTAATTGAATTGTGCCCCAGATGTTTCAGATGAATATATTAGAAAATAAAAACAATATATCAGTAGATACACATTGTTAAAACGCTAGTTAACAATGCCCCTTTAATAAAACATATGCTGTATTTTAATAGGCGTGTCATATTGTAGAATACTGTTTGATTGCAGAGAGGAAACATTTGGGAAGGGAAGTGGAAATAAAATATTTCAGTATACTGAAGATTTAAGGCTACACTCAGGTGCATCTTGCTGAAAATATGGCCCATGGTTTGAAGACATTTCTACTTAAAGCTGCTGAGAAACTGCATTTCATTTTGTTTCTGAGGTTTGTTTTGGTTTTTGTCAGAACAAAACAGGTCTCTAGCTATGAAGAAACCCTCTTTTCTGAGTGCAATTCAGGATGCATATGTTCAAAAAATGAATGGGATCCTATATGTGGGGAAAATGGAATCACCTACGTGTCGGCGTGTCTTGCTGGTTGCAAAACATCCAATGGAAGTGGAAAAACCTCTGTAAGAAACTTTTCTATCATCATTTATGATGCTTTGGTCTGTCTTAGCCTAGCTAGCTCTGTTATGGCAAATGAATTGCAATTCTTTTTAAAGTAGGGATCTATGACTTTCCTTAAGTTCCTTGGTTTTCGGCAATGTGCTACAGAAGATAAGAACTTTCTAGGGTGCGCTTTTTTGTTTTCATGGAAAATGTTCTGCTTTTCATAAAATGAAAACATGAACATTGCAAATGTAATTGTATTTGGGAAAAAATTGTTTTTTAGTTGTCAAAACCATCATTAGTTTGGGGGTTTTAAACAAAAACCTGAAATATTTTGTCAATAATTGGACGTTTGTTTGGAAATTTACTTTTTTAAAACAAAAAACATAACTTTTCAACCGCAGATTTTCCAAGGGTCTGGAAAAATACAGTAAACAATATTGTAACATTTTAGGTGGTCATTTTCCCCTTACTCCTCTGCTATACATAGCATATCTCAATAAACATACACTTTTACCTGCTATATTCCAGGTGTTTTATAATTGCAGCTGTGTGGGAATTACAGCGTCTCTATCAAGAAGCTCCTCAGCGGTGATGGGAGCATGTCAAAAAGGAAATGAATGTCCAAAAATGTTTCTGTATTTTCTGGTAATATCAGTCATCACTTCATATACTTTGTCAATAGGTGGTACACCTGGATACATATTACTTCTGAGGTAAATAGAGATAATTCCTTTTATTGGCAAATGTTTTCAAGGTGATTTGATATTAAAATCCATTTTCTGTCTTCATTCATAATACTGGGTGTCCTTTTCGACTAGTCTTAAAGGCAGCGGAAAGAGGATTTCAGAAGGTTTTTTAACCATTAAAAAGCTTCCTGACGAAATTATGTATAGCAATATAAATGCTACCAGATAAGCTACATTGTGCTTCTGATTAGATGATACAAATAGCTTCATATCTAGGTTTATCATCAGCGTACATATGCTCACTTTGTTATAAAAAATAATACTCTGGGCCTGATTCTCATTTACACCTGATTCTCATTCTCATTAAGGCCACTTCTTATAGCTCTGATAGTGGAAACTTACATAACTTTAAATGCCCTTTAAACTGCAAGAATGGTGGCAAATGATCTTAGAGTATCAGAGAATCAAGCCTTGTGTGTACGCATAGTCAGTCAAATTTTCATAGGTATTGAGTACCCAAAAATGCCATTGATTTAAGTGTGTGTGTGTGTGTGTGTGTGTGTGTGTGTGTATATTAAATAATTACAAAAGAACCTAGAGACAGACTAAAACCAAACCAGAAGCTGAAAATTCACTCTGATCCTCCCCTTAGGATTCATGACAAATTAGTAATTCCATATTATCAGTTAAAAATCTTGTATGCAACATAACAAAAGTAAAATTTATCTGGGATTTTTTTTTCTATTGTATCAATAACTGCCTTTCACAGAGACAGTCACATGTAATAGTGGACCAGTGGCACCATGACTTATCCAGTACTGAATAGAGGCTTGCAAGCTAATTTTCAGAAAATATATAGGGGATATAATATGATCTGTGTATAATCTTGATTTGTTCATCTTCAGTCTGCGCTCTCTGACTTCCAAGAACCTACGTTTTAGGCATCAGCCTCACTGCCTCTTGAAAAGCTTTCCTCCTCAGTTTCTTTGGCCAGACTCCCTTCAGCTTCCCTTGCCTAGCTTCCAAAATGCAAAAAAATAACATCTAGGTAACTGAGAGTGTGGAGATTGTATTTCAAATTGTCCCAACTTTTGAAAGAACTCATTTGACATATACCCTTTCTCACTGCAAGAGTTTAAGTATCATCCTGGACAGACAATGCTAAAGCTGGAAATACTCTGAATATCGGGCTTTATGCAAAAATGCCACCATGAGATACTGAAGTAACATAATTACAAGTGTGAGTCTAGCATAATCGCAGATATACACCTCTACCCCGATATAACGATGTCCTCATTTTCAGCCAACTCTAACATTAAAAGTTGGTTCTGGTACTTGGTGCAAACTGGCAAAAATATGAAACCTGAGATCCAAATGTGGCATATGAATGCAGAAGCTAAATCTCTACAAGACTTTAAGATTTAGTGACATTTGCTTCAAGGGTTTACAGGATTAAAATCAGTGAAATGTGCTTATGCCCAGTGACTGATTCATTTATTGTAGTGTTCCTTTAAAGGTATTAGGCTAATTAGGATTGCCAAAGGACTTTAGAAACTATTGAAGTTATGTGACATTAATGAAATGCAGACGGGAGTAATTTAAGTAAAGGCATGCTATTAATAGAGAGCTATAAAGTGAAGAAGGGTCACCTAAGTTGTCTCTGAATGGACTGGCTTTCAGTGTATGGGGAAATATAGCTTCTATTGAGGAGCTGATATACTAGTTCAGGGGTCGGCAACCTTTCAGAAGTGATGTGCCGAGTCTTCATTTATTCACTCTAATTTAAAGTTTTGCATGTCAGTAATACATTTTAACGTTTTTAGAAGGACTCTTTCTATAAGTCTATAATATATAACTAACCTATTGTTGTATGTAAAGTAAATAAGGTTTTTAAAATGTTTAAGAAGCTTCATTTAAAATTAAATTAAAATGCAGAGCCCCCCCGGACCGGTGGCCAGGACCCGGGCAGTGTGAGTGCCACTGAAAATCAGCTTGTGTGCCGCCTTTGGCACGTGTGCCATAGGTTGCCTGCCCCTGTACTAGTTAAACAAATGTTCTGATGAAATTTTCAGTCAAATTGGAGCAACTCCTTAATATAAGGAATAATTTAAATAAAGGAGAAATTTAAATCTAAAGAAGCAGATTTCAGATACTAACTCTCTCTTTCTTGGTTTCCAGCATCTGAATGTATTAAATTTATTTGTAGATGGGGCTTGATTCACTAATTTCTTTGAACCTTTGTGTCATCATTTATACTAGTACAAAGTGAGTGTAAAAATATGAGGTTATTCTGCTCTATTAACATGTTACACCTACTTTTGTATTGGTATAAATGACTGCACAAGGGCAAGGCATTAGAGAATCAGGCCTATAAATGCGCTTGCTAAGAAGTTCTTTTGACTCTGGATACTTAGTTATGTTTTTGATGCAGGCCTTTTGTGTACTTTTGAGTGTTAGTTAAATAGATGGAGGTCCTGATTATCATTGACACTAAGGCTTCTTGACACTGTTGTGGCTGTGTACGGGGCCCTGAAAGTGGTCAGTCAGAGCCGTGTCAATGAGGGGCTGTAGTATAAATGAGAATCTTCTGAAGAGGCTTTAAAATTCTTTTAAAATACCCTTTGAAGGGACGACTTCCTGGAATGTCTTTTCAAGACACTAAATTACTGTTTCTTGCAGTATGTCATTGCTGCCATCCTTAGATAATATTCTGGAAATATAATGTGGAAAATAATGTGTCTTCATAGGTGACTTTCCCCATAGGTGTGGGGAACCCCTTGATTCCACAACCCTTGATTTCAGTGAAATTTGTGTGTTCTCCTTAGCTCAGGAGGCACTCAGTACCTTGTAGGCTTAAACTCCAAAACATTATATTTATTCACAGTACAGATTTAACTTCAGCCTTCTTATTCAGCTACTTACATATGCTTAACAGGATGGCCAAGATATTAATAAATTGTATTATTAAGTACCGTTAACACAAGGAAATGCATGTATCAGGTAGAGCAAAGCACTTTGACACATGTCTAATTTTAAGCACATCAATAGTCCTATAGATTTCAGCAGGACTATTCATATGCTTAAAGTTAAGCCTGTGCTTAAGGTCTTTGCTGGCCAGGGTCAGAATGTTTATTTGTTTGCTATGTATGTAAGGGCATGGCCCTGCAGTCCTTGTGACTGCAAAACTCATTTACTTACATCAGAGCTATGTTCATATTACTAGCCATCACTACATTGAGTCAGAAGGCTTTTGAAATGCTTGGCTGTGTGTTTGCAGAACTAATTTTCCACAGATTGTGTGAGTAACTCCTAAAAGTTGTTCCAGTTTGAAGCTGCATTGCTGTCATCTTAAAATTTCATATTGAATTTAGATGTTATGAATTCCTAGGCCTGATTTTCACGCCAGCACATTAAATTCATGCCTGTTGTAGTGCCACTGTAATCAATGGCATTACCTCAAAGTAAAACTAGCATAATAGAGTGGAAAATCAAGGCCCTCCATTTGTAATTAATGTTTTATTTCACTTTAACAATCATTTCTCTTTTTTTTAGGTGCATTAAACCACAACTAAAATCTTTTGCGCTTGGTATTTATACCTTGGCAATAAGAGTTCTTGGTAAGTTTGGTTCTACACTTCATCTTATTTGGATACATTGTAGTACTGTTCTTATTAATTGCTTATGGCAGCAGTGACCTAGAATGTTGTCTAGAATTAACTTTAGCTTCCATATGCATATCAAATGGTAAAAATATGACAAATATTAGGAATAGGAGAACTGTGAGAGAATTTGTGTTTTGTGAAACCTGTAAAAAAAATTCCATTTATTATCAAAATGTTAACAAGTACTGAAAGAATATGCAAAGACAACAAGGAAACAGCAGTATTATTTCTAGAGCTGTTGTTTTTCATACAACATTAAACCATATTTGAGTTTCCTCTCCCTAGCCTAGTTATTCAGAGACACTATGGCGATTGTCATAGTATAATGACTAGAACAGAACAGAATAGAATAGGGCCTCTGTTTCTGCTCAGTCTTTACTCAGACATATTTTCATTGAATTCAGTGAGAATTTGCCTAAATACAGGCCACTGATGTCAAGGGCAGATTTAAAGTCTTTCTACTGGCTTCAATGGGCATTAGGGCTTGATCATATATCCTTTGCTCACATTAAACACCCACTAACGTCAATGGGAGAGTTAAGTGTGCAAGGAATGCAGGATCTGACTCCTTATTTAAGCAACTGATATGACTGGCTCACATCAGCCTAATATATATAATCAAGTGTTAATATGTGGAGAGATTAATAAGACTGGAACTTTTCAGCTTGGAAAAGAGACGATTAAGGGGGGGATATGCTAGAGGTCTATAAAATCATGATGGATATGGAAAGTGTTGTTTATTCCTTCTCATAACTCAAGAACTGGGGGGTCACCAAATGAAATTAATAGGCAGCAGGTTTAAAACAAACAAAAGGAAGTATTTCTTCACAAAACACACAGTCAACCTGCGGAACTCTTTGCCAGAGGATGTTGTGAAGGCCAAGACTATAACAGGGTTCAGAAAAGAATTAGATAAGTTCATGGAGGATAGTCCATCAATGGCTATTAGCCAGGATGGGCGGGGATGGTGTTTCTAGCCTGTGTTTGCCAGAAGCTGGGAATGGGCGACAGACATGACGTGGATCTCTTGATGATTATCTGCTCTGTTCATTCCCTCTGAAGCTCCTGGCATTGGCCACTGTTGGAGACAGGATACTGGGTGAGATGGACCTTTGGTATGACCCAGTGTGGCCATTCTTATGTTCTTATTATTGTGTATCATATTGTTAATAAATATATAAAATTAATAATATCTTAAATGTAAAAATCACATTAATGCTCTTTGTTTAATACTTACAGCAGGAGTCCCAGCCCCTGTGTATTTTGGAGTGTCAATAGACACCACATGCTTGAAATGGGGAAGCAAAAGGTGTGGGGGAAGAGGAGCGTGTAGACTATATGATTCTAATGCATTTAGGTAAGAAATTTGGTGAATTAATTCTTTCAGCTCACATATTTTAACTATGTTTACACATTGAGGTCTAGAGCTGGTAGAAAATTATCGGTCAAAACTTTTTTGGATGGACAGTTGGGTTTTTAATTAAACAAAAATTATCATGGAAGGTATCTGCTTTTCTTGAAAGCAAAACCCCAAAACCAGAAAAATGGGGGGTGGGGAAATGATGGAAAACCAAAAATATTTTGGTTTGGGTCTATCTGGGGCTGAAACTCTTCAGTTTGGGGCACTTTGTGACTGATATTTATTCAGTTCCCCCTCCTTTTTATAGAAAGTTTAAATTTTCTGCAGAAACATCTCTCTCCCCCACCCCCAGTTTTTTTTTCCCTACTAGCTCTAGTGCAGACCAGACTGTGGTAGCTAATTGCTGCTGCACATTGGGACAATACAGAGCTGGATCACAACAAGGCATTATGGTCAGGGAGCCACAAAAGCCTGTAACAAGGTGTGCTAGCTCTTTAAGAACCAGCCTAGGTTCAGTATAGTTACTGATTTCTTCCCAGGACAGAGACATTCTCAGAGATGTTCTATGGAACAACATCTAGAGACTAGAACAGCAAGACATGCTGGGAAATGGGGTTGGCATATAATAGTCTCCTCTTTTCTGGTAAAAAAGAGACTTGGAGGAAGCAGGGCTGCTGGTAGATCTCACCGCTGAGGAGACAAGAAGTTAGGTAAGGAGTAAGTCCTGTTTTGAATAGTCCTATGGAAAGAAATAGAAAGATTAGGAACCTGGCAGGACTCCATTTTCATTTGGGGACTCCAGGTGTTTCTGTAACACAGTAACAAATAATTATAATAGTTCATAATTATTAATAATAAATGCCTGCATCACAGAAATGCCAGTCTTGTTGGTATCTCTGATGAAACTGCCAAGATTTGAATTGACTGTTGAAGAGATATAAACATTCCTCTCCCACTGAAGGACATTGGTAGGTTCAGTGTGTGAGAAGCTCATACTGCCACTGCCTATGCTGTACCTGATATATGGCTAAAACTCCGGGTGTTAAACAAACACCTTGCATTAACACCATATTCATTCAGTTTTACCAATTTTATCGGAATTATAAATGACTTCCTTCTGCAGAGTTCTTTCAGATGTAACTGAGGCATTAATTGTGTATTACCTTTATGGAAGACTGATTGAGATTCTTCTTTTATAGATACATATATTTGGGATTAACCGTGGTCTTGGGCACCATGTCCGTTTTCTTGAGTATTGCAGTCCTTTTCGTCTTAAAGAAAAGGTATGTTCCACAAGACGAAAACATCGCAGCCAATGGAGGGAGAGGAATGGTCTCGGTACAAAACAGAAAAGATAATTTTGTCAATAGCGACTATTTAATTCAGACAACCTACTGGCCAGAAAAGGAAACTCGACTTTAGGAAAATGGATTTTTTCAGGGGGATTTTGACCAGCAGGGGGAGTTCCATACAGAAATCCGTCATAAGTGAACATGTTTTAGTGGGTGGATGTACTTGAGCATCCATTTTGAAAATGTTCCCCTTTATGCAAGTTTGACTGTAAATACCAAAAATCTTCTTAGAATGTGTATAGGTCTGAAAATACAGTTCAACATTTGTCTTAAAAATATGGGGTGAAATTCACTCTTCTACACACAAAACCCAGGTAACAGACTCTTTGCAGGGAATTAAGTGGGCGTTCTGGAGGTGCCATTCACTTCTTAACCTGAAGGCAGGCAGTATGGCTGCCGCAGAGTTCCTCCTCAGCAACTCTTCTAGTTTTCAGTGTGAGGGGTAAGGGGTGGCCTGGAACCTATGGCCCAATTTTAGTGATCTCTTCCACATTGACCTATAAGGAATGGGCCTAGAAATACCATTCATGGTACACAAGGGACATAGAGACCCCCTTCCACGGATGCTTGCCCATAAATGCCCCATACAACCAACCCAATTGAAACAGTTAAGTGGCATCTTGGGCTTTCTGTGAGGCTCTCTACATGAGGTAAATTCCATCTATGATGTTTTGACCGTTCAGTGTTGTGGTTAGGAATTGCTTCTCAAATTTACTCACACAACCTCTGTTAAATCATGGCATCAATAACAAAAAAGTTGTCACTAGTAAAACCACTAATCTGCCAAAGGAAATTTGGATTAAAGATACATCTATTCTATGTTTTAAATGGTTTCTTACTGTTTGCTAACACTCAATGACTGTATAATTCCATACCTTTTTTATACAATGTAATAAGCAAGATGATATAACATATACCTGTTTAAAAAACAATGACAAGACCCTTTGGGAATAATAAAATAAATCCTAAGAGCAGCAGTCTTTGTTTATTTCCTTTTATTTATGTGTTTTAATTTATTTAATTCATCAGGGCAGAAATGTGTCAAAGCATCTAGATTGATTTTTTTTTCTTGGTTTTGGTTATATTTGTTCTTTGCTATGTTTGTGAATAAGGAGAACTGGATGAATGTTAATATCTGTGTTAACCATGGAACAAGGTACACTGAAGAGTTTACTGAAAATACCACTCCAGCCAATATCCTTCAAAGGAATAAATGCCTTTAAAGTGCCAAGTGACAGATATTCTTTACCTCTGGGTCATATTATTTGCAACGTAAGATCCCATCACATGACTGTAAATCACATGGGAACTGAGTCTCAAGGGTGAATCTGTTACATTAGAGTGGTACCCTAGCTGGTCAGATTTTACTCCTGAGGGCATTCTGCGCCAAAAAAAATAAAATTCTGGGCACAATATTTTAAAATTCTGCAAGTTTTATTTGTCAATAAATAAATGCAGAGGCTCCAGCATGGCAGTGGGGAGCACAGGCCACTGGCTGTATGAAGGTGGGGATCACCCTGCAGCCTCCTCACCCCCGGGACATGGACTCAGTGGTGAGGCTGTACATGACCCTGACCTAGCCCAAGGCCTGGGCCTGCTCCAGAAACACCCTGGAGCCCTGCTTCCCTGCTCCAGGTGTGGGTCAGGCAGGCTCAACCAGGCAGGATCCAAGTGTGGAGCTCAGTGCGGAGGGAGTCAGGTGGGGGGTGAGAGGATTTTGTGTGGGACAATCTGGGTGCAGGCAGCTCAGTGGGGGATCTAGGTGTGGGGGGATCTGGATGCACAGAGGCTCATTGGGGGGGTTCCAGGTGTGGGGGCAATGGAACTCTGCACGGGGGCTTTCAGGTGAAGGTTGTTGGGGCTCAGCAGAGGGGTCTGGGTATGGGGCTCTCAGTGGGGGTGTCTGGGTGCTGGGGGAGTGGGGATCTGGGTGCAGCTAGTTGGAGGTCAGTGGCATGGGGATCTGGATGTGGGGGCTCAGGGAGGTGCAGGGGCTGGGGCTCATCAGGATGGGGCTTTGAATGCAGGGAGCTCAGTGGGAGGTGGTCTGGGTGCAGGGAGGCTCCAGATGCAGGGGTTTAAGTTGGGTGGGATTTGGGTCTGAAGGGGGGGTCTGGGTGCACAGAGTGAGGCTTGGTGTGTCTGGGTATAGGAGGTCCAGATGCACGGGTGTTGGGTGGCTGGGGGAGCGTCTCCCTGTACAGTGACCCCCTTTCCCCCCCGCAGCTGAGGAGCAATGGGGGCAGGACGCAGGGGAGGATGCTGAGATTCCTGCAGCTGGGGAAGGTATCTGGAGGTGGGTCTGACACAGCCCCAGCCATTCTTTGCAGAGGAAGAGGAAGTCCCATCCTCTCCTGTTTCCAGCCCAGCTGGGATTAGCAGCTGATGCCGGCTCAGGGTAGGAGCCACTGGCTGGGGTGTCTCCAGCCCTGCGGTGATTTACCTCTCTGCCGGCTGCTCTGGGTGCCTGAAACAATGAACCTGAACAGCTAGGGACTGGTGCATGATTGCTTTTGCAGATTCCCTTTGCTTACCTGTCAGTCATTTTTCAGTGGAGAAGCAAAGAAATCTGTGGGGGACATGAATTCTGCGCACATGCAGTGGAGCAGATTTCCCCCAAGAGTAAGATTTACAGTTTGAAGTTATCTAGTCCACTCTAGTTATCAAAGACCTGTGCAGCCTTCTATTATTTATTATAATTTAATATTTGTATTACCCAGGCCTCAGTAAGGAAGAGGGTCTCATTGTGCTAAGTGCTGTACAAACATATGAAAACACAGTTCTGCCACAAAACATCTAAGAAGCCGTGTGACACACAAAGGTTGAGGGAAAGGGATGAAATCAAAACATGAACCAGGCCAAATCTTGCAAACTCCTGTGCTTTTGTAGCTTAAGATCCTTGGACTTTGTGGGTCCCAACCTCATGCAAGTTTAAGCTTGGCTCATTGCCAGTTGAATGCAGGTCAGGGCTTGACTCATTCCCAGACTCAGAAATGTCAGGCATTGACATATTGCTATCTTCAGGCCAAATATCTGTACACACATTCCCAGATTTAGGCCAGAAATTTAAGGATAATTCAAATACATTGACACAGTCTTGAACTTCTGTGGTAGATGGAACTGGACAAGACAAGAATTTTCAAGAAAAATAAAGCGCATCATATCCTTCTGATTCCGAAAGACAAAAGAGAAAGTCAAACCATCTATACCAATGCCCATAGTGTGTGGATGGTTTTCTATGTGACTTGTACCCTGTTCACCTGAAATTTGAAATGCGGGGTGCTATAAGAGGACTTTTGGTTTGTTTGTGACAACACTTATTTTCAGTAAGGTTAAAAAAAATCACACCCTTCAGTGATGGCAGAAGAATATTTTCAGTTACCAAGTAGATATGATTGTTTCCATTGGAGAAACTATTGTGAAGTATCACATGGTATAGCAGATTCCTACTATCAGAGGTCATCTACTTAGGTAGATAGATAAGGATGACTTGAGAGATGCGATCTCTGTGGGTTGTACCAAAAGACCAAATGATAATCAGGAATTCTGCCTCAATAAGTCTTTTTAAAAGAAAGAGTTCTGAAGCTTTCTTAACAGAATGCCATTGCCTAAAATAAATCTACAGATGACAATTTATCGCAAAGATTACCCCAATTTAGAAAAATAAATTAGAAATACAGATTTCCTAGTGGTTTAATCTCTGCACCACTAGCACCATGTAAGTATCAATGTGAGCCATACATATTTCTCACACATGCCTTTTGAACTGTGCTCTCTTAATAGATGTTTTTTATCCATATGTCAGGGTTACAGTATATTCATGAGGGGATAATTTATGATTGAGTTCTGTAACTCAGAAATAAAAGAGGGCCTGGGCATGGTTTTATGTAAAATTAGCTAGTTTGTAGAGGCCATGTTAAAGCTAACACTCAACCTTGGCTGCCGGAGGACAGCCACAACAATCATGATCCAGGTTTCCACAGGTATGATTTTGGGAAACAAAAGAAATCCTAGAAATTGTATCAATCCGTTACCAGATAGGGATGGGGAAATTGCCACTATTGATGCAGAAAAGGCAAAAGTATTCAATAAATATGTCCATTTTGTATTTGGGAAGAAGCTGGATCACATACTCCAGGCTTACTATGGTAATGAAATACTTTCTATTCCAGGGTGGGCAAACTACGGCCCTTCAGACATTGTAATCCGGCCCTTGAGCTCCTGCTGGGGAGCGGGGTCAGGGGCTTGCCCCGCTCTGCGTGTGCTGTGGCTCCACACGGCTCCTGGAAGCAGCAGCATGTCCCCCATCCGGCTCCTACACATAGGGACATCCAGAGGGCTCCACACACTGCCCCCGCCCAAAGCACTGCCTCCACAACTCCCATTGGCCGCGCCTCCACATAAGAGCCGGAGGGGGGCATGCCACTGCTTCCAGGAGCTGCTTGAGGTAACCACCAACCAGAGCCTGACCCCCTCCCGTGCTCCAACCCCCAGCCCTGATCCCCCTCCTGCCCTCCGAACACCTTGGTCCCAGGCCAGAGTACCCTCCTGCACCCCCAACCCCTCATCTCTAGCCCCACCCCAGTGTTCACATCCCCAGCCAGAGCCACACCATCCTCTGCACCCCAACCCTCTGCCCCAGCCCGGAGCCCCATCCCGCACCTTGAACTCCTCATTTCTGGCTCCACCCCAGAGCCTTCACCCCCTCCCACATGCCAACCCCCAATTTCTTGAGCATTCATGGCCCACCATACAATTTCCATACCCAGATGTGGCCCTCGGGCCAAAAAGTTTGCTCACCCTTGTTCTATTTAAAGGCTGTTAAACAGCAACTGCTGAAGCTAAATATTTTCAGATGGGCATGACTACCTAACTTGCACCCAAGAATTTTAAAAGCATTAGCTGGGTAGCTCTCTGAGCCATTGATGTTGATATTTAACAAATCTTGGAATTCTGAAGGACTTGAGTGAGAGAGGAGAGAGAGCTTATGTTGTGTTTATATTTTAAAAAGGGTAAATGTTATGATCTGGGTAACTATAGGCCAGTGATTTTGATGTTGATGCCCCAGGCAAAATCATGGAAAAGTTGATACAGCACAATTAATACCTGCGGTACACTGACAGATGGAGGAGACCCTGCGTGGAACGGCTGGGGCGGTGGAGCTGCACTGGAGGAGCTGCGTGGGGTCGCCTAACAGCCCCACATTCTGCTCCTTTCGCCAGCGCAGCAGGAGGGGACAGAGCTCCCCCCCTCAGGTAAGGGGGGTGGATTGGGGAGGGGACAGGGAGAGTGTGGGGGCCCTGGGATGGGGGCAGAGCAGGGAGGAGTCACGTGGAGGGTCACATGACGAGGTCACTTGCCCCACCAGTCCCCCAACTCTCCACCCCGTAACAGTAAGAAATGGATTCCACTTGCAGCACTGGTACAGCTAGGACTAAAACCCAGAATGGCCTCCCGGGAAACCAGGGAAGATCACATTTGAAATGTCAGAGGATTCAAATGTACAAAAAATTTCAGAAGAAGTGTAACCCCCCCTCTACCCATCACTCCTCTCAAAAAAACTTTACCCTTCTTTATAAACCATAAAGAAGCAGAAAGAAGAATATCGGCACAATTTTAAAAAGAAAATCCTTTGCAGGTCTCCTTTTAGAGTATGCTTTCTTTTGTAAATTGGCTTTAACTTTAAAATGAAAATACTACAGTCTACACTTTATACAGCGAGTTTCATCCTGAAGGATTCCCAAGGAGTCTACAAACTGCTGCAGACACAAGACGTGTCTCAATCATTACTACAATGCAGCCAAAAACGACTGAGGAGAGTTGGCAGTTTTTCAAAGGGACACTATTAAGGGCCCAAAAGCAAGCTATTCCGCTGGGTAGGAAAGATAGAAAATGTGGCAAAAGACCACCTTGGCTTAACCACGAGATCTTGCATGATCTAAAAAATAAAAAGGAGTCATATAAATAATGGAAACTAGGACAAATTACAGAGGATGAATATAGGCAAACAGCACAGGAATGCAGGGGCAAGATTAGAAAGGCAAAGGCACAAAATGATCACAAACTAGCTACTGGAATAAAGGGAAACAAGAAGACTTTTTATCAATACATTAGAAGCAAGAGGAAGACCAAAGACAGGGTAGGCCTACTGCTCAGTGAGGAGGGAAAACAGTAACAGGAAACTTGGAAATGGCAGAGATGCTTAATGACTTCTTTGTTTCGGTCTTCACTGAAAAGTCTGAAGGAATGCCTAACATAGTGAATGCTAATGGGAAGGGGGTAGGTTTAGAAAAGAAAATAAAAAAAGAGCAAGTTAGAAAAGTTAGATGCCTGCAAGTCACCAGGGCCTGATGAAATGCATCCTAGAATACTCAAGGAGCTAATAGAGGAGGTATCTGAGCCTCTAGCTATTATCTTTGGAAAATCATGGGAAACGGGAGAGATTCCAGAAGACTGGTAAAGGGCAAATATAGTGCCCATCTATAAAAAGGGAAATAAAAACAACCCAGGAAACTACAGACCAGTTAGTTTAACTTCCGTGCCAGGGAAGATAATGGAGCAAGTAATTAAGGAAATCGTCTACAAACACTTGGAAGGTGGTAAGGTGATAGGGAATAGCCAGCATGGATTTGTAAAGAACAAATCATGTCAAACTAATCTAATAGCTTTCTTTGATAGGATAACGAGCCTTGTGGATAAGGGAGAAGCGGTGGATGTGGTATACCTAGACTTTAGTAAGGCATTTGATATGGTCTCGCATGATATTCTTATAGATAAACTAGGCAAATACAGCTTAGATGGGGCTACGATAAGGTGGGTGCATAACTGGCTGGATAACCGTACTCAGAGAGTAGTTATTAATAGTTCCCAATCCTGCTGGAAAGGTATAATTAGAGGGGTTCCACAGGGGTCTGTTTTGGGACCGGCTCTGTTCAATATCTTCATCAACGACTTAGATATTGGCATAGAAAGTATGCTTATTAAGTTTGCAGATGATACCAAACTGGGAGGGATTGCAACTGCTTTGGAGGATAGGGTCAAAATTCAAAATGATCTGGACAAATTGGAGAAATGGTTTGAGGTAAACAGGATGAAGTTTAATAAAGACAAATGTAAAGTGCTCCACTTAGGAAGAAACAATCAGTTTCACACATACAGAATGGGAAGAGACTATCTAGGAAGGAGTATGGCAGAAAGGGATCTAGAGGTTATAGTGGAACACAAGCTAAATATGAGTCAACAGTGTGATGCTGTTGCAAAAAAAGCAAACGTGATTCTGGGATGCATTAACAGGTGTGTTGTGAACAAGACATGAGAAGTCATTCTTCCGCTCTACTCTGTGCTGGTTAGACCTCAGCTGGAGTATTGTGTCCAGTTCTGGGCACCGCATTTCAAGAAAGATGTGGAGAAATTGGAGAGGGTCCAGAGAAGAGCAACAAGAATGATTAAAGGTCTAGAGAACATGACCTATGAAGGAAGGCTGAAAGAACTGGGTTTGTTCAGTTTGGAAAAGAGAAGACTGAGAGGGGACATGATAGCAGTTTTCAGGTATCTAAAAGGGTGTCATAAGGAGGAGGGAGAACACTTGCTCACCTTAGCCTCTAAGGATAGAACAAGAAGCAATGGGCTTAAACTGCAGCAAGGGAGGTTTAGGTTGGACATTAGGAAAAAGTTCCTGGCAGGGTGGTTAAACAGTGGAATAAACTGCCTAGGGAGGTTGTGGAATCTCCATCTCTGGAGATATTTAAGAGTAGGTTAGATAAATGTCTATCAGGGATGGTCTAGACAGTATTTGGTCCTGCCATGAGGGCAGGGGACTGGACTCAATGACCTCTCGAGGTCCCTTCCAGTCCTAGAGTCTATGAATCTATGAACTATATATATATATAATTTCTCTATACTGAGGAGCTGAGAGATATTGGGTACAAAGAATGAGAATCTGGCTCTGTGTTGCTATTTAGGTGGGAAGTAGCTCTCATTACTGGCAACTCACTGTATTTTAAATAGGAGGCTGGAGATATCTATTTTATTAAGAAAAATGTCTTGATGCCCCACTCTCCTCCTCCCCATACAGATACATGATAAAAATCAATGAGCTAAATTTGTCCCTCGTATCACTCTGCTGACTGTCTAACAAGGCAGTCACTGGAATAATGTGTGTGGGAAATGCACCAAAATAACAGCAACACCAAAATGTTTCTGAAATGAATATAATCATATTGTGAAGCTTTCTGAGAAGTCTCTTAATTGTTTAACATTTTCTTACTTCTACTTTATCCATTTTCTGAGTTTGTTTCTGACAGCCAGTTTCTAGCTTTAAGAGCATCAACCAGTCAGTACAGATGGAGAAGATTTGACTTCCCTGCATGAGTTAAGTTTTAGGGCTCAATGGATCCTTTGTTTAAGGATTAGTGGTCTGCGAATAAAAATGGCTTCAAAACAGAGCTGCTTAGTTCAGTGCTCTCTTGTTGCCTGACTACTGACGGCTATTGCTACGCTACCCAACAGCTATTGGTAGCTACTTCCACTGGCAGGAATCTGTCGCCGCCTTCTGGTTGGAGGATTCTGCAAACAGCTACCGCTATAAAGGTGACTGCTAGTGTGTTTTTTCTAGTGTGCTCATGCTGCAGGTATAATCAGATGTTGCTAACATCTCAGTTTTAAAATTATGGTGATTTTGTTGTCACATGCCAATTATTTCCCTTAACATATGTAAACTGTGATTTTTGTAGGAGGCTTGGGGTGAGGGGAAAGGCTGAGACATATTTTTTGTCAAGGATGAGAATCATATAATATTTGGTTATACCATAGTGCTTTCCATTTCTCCATTTTATTAATAATGGATCATCCTCAAAACGTCTGGCTCAGGTAGGTGTCTCAGAGCATGGATGCTTGGACAGATGTTTTGGACCTAGATAACAGAATAAAATATAAGTAACTTAGTTTTACATTAAGAAACTTCATGAGATTTCCCCTAGCCATGTATAAAATAGGAGAAAGGGGGTTCATTGTTTGCCCTTTCATTTCAGAACAAATGGTAGATTTTTAATGTACAGAGGACCAGGCACATTTTTTGAGACCAATTGCTTTGGAAGCATTTATTAATATGAGGCAACCAAGGAAATACTCTTTCTCCCCTCAAAAAACAAACAAACAAAAATCCACCACAAACAGAAAAAAAAATGAATTTGTTTCCCCTAAAGGCTCAATAATTTCCCATCTAGAGAATGTATTACACTCTGTCCATAGCTTCATAAGCATTGTGCTTCCTACATCGTGTGGAGTTTAAAGAAAAAAATCACTGGTTCTTGATAATGAAGTGGGAGACCAAGTCCAATGGTAAAAGATTGACATTAGAGACCTGCAGGTGGAAGACACCACCTTCTTGTGGAAAAGAGCTGTGAATATGTCACAGGGCCTTTAGGAAAAGCACTGGAGTCCTGTGGATGCGCTGTGAGGAGTTTGTATTATGTAGCCCTAGTGCCTTTTTGTTCACCCCAGCAGAAACTCCCCCAGCCTGCAATAAATAATGAGGTATCAAATCTTCTAGACTGTTGGAGCAGGCCAACTGCTTTAAGGGAAACATGCAGAAGCTGGAAGGTTAACCCCTCATGCCCAGGTGTGAACACCAGCATCAACACATGAAGAAGGACCACCCCTTGGAAGAGAGGAAGAAACCATATCTCCGCCAGACCCATGAATCAAGACCTTTTGCATGTGTTTAGGGCCCATTTGACTAAATCGTGAGCCCATGCTTAAATCCATTGATTTCAATGGACATGCTTAGGTGCTTATCTAAATCAGTGCCTAAGCTGCATGGAGATAACATGAAACTTACCTCAGGGATGAAATGGTAACACACTATCACATCTCTTCTCTGTCACTATAATGAGAGCTCCCCTGAACTAATGGCTGATGTGGAGATATTGATTACTTAATTCTGACTTAGCTACCTGTGGTTCTGCACAGAAAGCTAAAGATATAAAAATAGACTAAAATATGGAGCAGAGTCAGAATCTTTCTCTGGGACAGCAATGGGAATCAGTAAAGAGTTCTGCGATGGAGGAAAGTAGCTGAGGTTGAGTTTCTGAGAGTACCACTCATGAAGTTGTCCTGCTCCTTAATTTACCACCTTCAGTGGGCTTCTAAATATATTAAACAAAACCTTCCAAGCTTCACTGTTCTCCTTTCATTAATGCTTTAGAATTGACCTGCTGTGCAGCTCCTCTACAAGCCTCTCTCCCCCTTTTTCTGGATTGTATATCTTGCACTGCAGGCACTAAAGTTGTATTTAAAAGCAATGCCTGTAAGTCTGGTTGGGAAGATAACAAGATAAATGAGAAGTGTATGTAAACTGGTGCAGTCAGTCACTTTGAGAGCCTGAAACAAGAGGTGCGAACTGCCACCTCAAAGGGATGTTAAAGGCAAAGCCTATCTATAATAATCTAAATGTCAATGTAGTTAATGATGTCAGCAGGTAAAAGAAGAACCATGCGAACTTTATTAAGGTCTACATAATCTGTAGTGTGTGGGATCTCATTTGGGTGTCATGAATAGGTGGAGATTAGATGTAGATACAAACTGCATGCATGAAAACCACCAAACTCTCCTCTATGTTGGCTAAAATTCTTTCTGGCAAGCAGGCCTGATCTACTACAGGAGCACCTGTCAAATCAAATGCAATGCTGTTCTTCATATCCTTGAAATGGACCAGATTATTGGAAGGGGTAAGCTGGTGAAGATCTGCTCCAAAGAGACTATACACACACTTAAGATAACCTAAATATACCACCTTTCTGGGTTTGCCAGCACTGTTAACAGCACTGAAACACAAACCTAAACATTCTCCTCAGCATGACAGTTCCTTGTTTTCTTGTCCCTGCACCTAGCGACATCCATTTTACTGTCTTATATTCCTTGACTGGAGCTAATAGGACCCAAAAGACTTGATATCAGCAAGAGTCAGCAAAATATATTTTATCGGAGCTAGAAAACTACAGAAAGCAGTTAAATACAATAGACAGAACCAACACTGTATGCTATCAGACTGCCTCAGGGCAGAAGTAACATTTAGAATCCTAGTCTTTGAAAAGAAATTCAAACTTTTTCTTTCGTTCCTTCCCCCTGCCCCCTTTTTTTTAGTTGACAACTATATTAAGATTGGATCATCCACTAGGTAAAGGCAAGAGGTGTACTCTTCTGTCTCAGGAAAATGGGAGCTTCACAAAACAGTTTACAAATGCAGAATTCCATTCTAAGCACGTTCTACCTATGTTATTTAAATTTTGTAGTATGCATGTATTTTGGGACTGGGAAAAGAAGATGGAACTGGTTAGACAGAGGATTAAAGCAATGTTCCTAAACTGTAGTTTCTATTTGCCTAGTAAAATGACCATGCTAGAAAGTTAATGAGTAACCTGATAAAGATCAGAATACCCTTGTTTAAGGAGAGGATCCACTGTTTTTCAACAATTTAAGTGATGGGGTAGCTGCTGCTGTGCTGGATACATAGTCTAGGTAGGCACTTTTTAAATTTTATTTTTACTTCCCTTTGAATTTCAGATTAGACATTTAGGAACAATCTATGTTTAAAAGACCCTTTGATGAAGTACAATGCTAGCCGTTAAAATACTAACATTTACTGATTGAAGATAATTAGCATTACTCTGGCATTAGTGGTATTTCTGATGCTAAATTGTACCTGTGAAGGCCAATTACTTTCACATGGTAAATGTCAACAATTTAATGATGACCACTGTACGTACACATACATGATATGTAGATATAGATATAGTTTACATATACATAAATAAATTTTGGGAGGGAGTATACTATTGTCATTAAAAAATCCCTTATACAGATACAGATATATAGATGATATAGAAATCACTATGTATTTCATGAGTAATGCAAGCAGGACCTAGCCCTGCATAGTACTCAAAACTAACCAAAAATATTATTAATCCTTCATATTTTGGAAGCTGAGAATTATAACGGTATTTTTTCATTTGTTTTAATCTATTCAGAAATCAATGAGAATATTAGTTTAGCTCCTCCGCTGGTGTAAATCAATGTGCTTCCTTTAACTTCTGGATAGGACCTGGCCAAAACCCTAATAAGTGTTTGTAGTTTCTTTGTGGAATTGTGTTTCTTTTGACATTTTGGAATTTCTCCTTCCTGTTAATTTGTAACTGCTGTATTATCTTGATCTTTGCAAACTAATTAAATGTTATCCAGGATAAATATATTTGATGCTCTTCTTATCCATTGTGATTTGATGTAAGAAAGAATGGGAAGCCAAACTGAATTCCTGAATGTTTTTATATTATTAAATGTAAAATTCAACCCCATGCAGAGAGGCAACACAGAGTGCACCACTTATGTTTCATCTAAGTCCTCAAAATAGGGCTTATGTGATGCAGAAGCTTTGGGCCAGCCCTCTGCTCATTGGTGAATTTCATCTTATGGATATGACCGGCAAGGTGCTGAGTGTCTAATATGATGTGGGGAAAGCTCTCAACTCCAACTGAAGTACATGGTCCATATAGTTTAGTCCCAGGATCCGACATTGTATCCTGAGAACTGAGCCTCAATAGATGCACTTATTGAACACAAGAATGAGCTCTCTATATTTTCTTACTGTCACAAATGATATATGCTATCAATCAGGTCCTTACACAGATGCAATGGGAAATGAATCTACAGACACAGATCTGTGAAAAACAGTAAGAACATCACTGGAACAATGTTAATCCCCCACTGGTATCATTTGCTTATTTTGAATTGCAGTCTAAGTGAGCTTGTTGTCAGGGCCGGCTCCAGGCACCAGGCACCCAAGCACATGCTTGGGGCGGCACCTGGTAAGGGGCGGCGGGGGGAGGGCAGCGCGGTGCGGCATTCCGCGGGCGGGGGGCGCTCCGGCGCT